>NW_008623571.1:354-29611 GCF_000691845.1 Merops nubicus | reverse complement strand
TTCCGATCCAGAAACTGATGGCTGATCTTTTTTCTCAACTATTGATCCTTTATCTGAATAGGTGCTCCACAGATTATCTGCAAAGGGGGGAAAAAACAAAGCAAATGTAATCTCCCTGTTTCAGGCTATTAAGTAAAGAGAATACAATGATCTTATGAATTAGAAGTCTTTTTTTTTTTTTTTTTTTTGCATAAGGAAAATCATGTTTTCCATTCCCAGCATTTCCTTATGAAGCCAAGAATGCAGCAGAAATCCAAACAATACCAGCTGTAACTGGTGAACAGTCCCACTGTAAGCCAGTAAAAATGCAGTAGTATATGGGATGTGTCATATAAGAACTTCTCTTCCATTAAAGAAAGACTTTGTTATAGAATCAAATTCTAATATATTTGTAGAATACCCACTTGTATTGCACAGATGTATGGTTGTATTATCAGGATGTATTAGAAAAAAAAAAAACAAACAAACTTATCTCCAGGTTAAGTGAATCCTGGAAGCATAGAATCACTATGGTTGGAAAGGACCTCTAGGATCATCAAGTCCAACCACCCTCCCAACATTTCCCTAACCACTAGAGCATAGCCTCAAGTGCTACATCTACTCGTTTTTTAACACCTCCAGGGATGATGACTCCACCACCTCCCTGGGCAGTCTGTTCCAGTGCCTGACCACTCTCCCAGTGAAGAAATTCTTCTTAATATCCAATTGAAACCTCCCCTGGAGCAACTTCAGGCCATTCCTCTTGTCCTATCGTTAGTAATTTGGGAGAAAAGACCAACACGAGCCTCACTCCAACCTCCTTTTAGGTAGTTGTAGAGAGCAATCAGGTCTCCTCTCAGTCTCCTCCAGACTAAACAACCCCAGTTCCCTCAGCTGCTTCATAAGGGATGTTTTCCAACCCTCTCACCAGCCTCGTTGCCCTTCTCTGGACCTGGTTCGGCACCTCCATGTCCTTCTACTGTGGTGCCCAAAACTGGACACAGGACTCAATGTGAGGTCTCCCCAGTGCTGAGCCCAGGGGCACAATCATCTCCCTGCTCCTGCTGGTCACACCATTGCTGATACAGGCCAAACAAATTTGAAAGACTGCTTATAAAAATCCAGTAATCCCCAGATTAAATCATTTGATCCTAAGCTTCTAAAACCAGATGAAAACTTTATAGGAGTTGCTCCAGATAGCAATATTTCACACAAGCAGATCAGAGCTGAAGAAGCAGAGAAACACTAGACCACTACATTATTAATTTGGTCTGTAGTTGTTCGGCAATGTCCAAAATTTTTTAAATCACTGTGCTTTCCAACTTACCAGCTAGAACTCCACTCATTATTCCTGGAATCCCTTGAATTTCTGTTACATTATTGAGACTAAAGTAGTCATCACATGTAGCATTAAGCAAAGAACTATCACAGAAGAGGCTCCACAGAACTGTAGTCTTTGTTTCATTATTGCTTTCAGTAAATTTGGCACAGACATCAAAGCTGCGTTTCGACAATGTCCGGTTTCCAAGGAGACAGATACTGTAAAACAGAAAAATAAAGCAACAGTGATCCTTCAGTACAGCATTGTACATGATATCGCTTTTGTCCACTGGACTTCTTCACAAACCTATGATTTATAGTAACTACCTTATGGCCTATACTCATCTACTAAAAAAGAGTATAGTCTCTGCATATAAAACCATCACAGAAAGCACCTAAAACACCAATGAAACATCCCTACTTTAAGGTATTAATTGCTACTTTGCCTTCTGATTTATTCTTTGGAAAATACAAATAAAGCAGCTTAGTCAGGAAATCCCAGCAAATGTGATTCATTCAGACCTACAAGAAAGAAGTGAAATTATGTAATACTTCATATAATTATGAATTTGACCAAGAAAATAGAAAAGCAAAATTAAGGAAGTATGTCATGCACATAAGCATTTTAGATGGCCCTCAAAGATATTAAAATCTAAAAGGCAGGAAATAAGCCAGGAAGTTTAAACAGCAAAATTTAGAAACATTAATAGGAGTACAAATTAAAGAATCACATAGCAGGAAGCCACACTCAAAATTAGAAAACTCAGAACAGTTGGCTGTTATGAATTTGCCTTTTGCAAAGAGTATTAAGGATCTAGGAACATTTCTTTGCTAAGCTACAATAAAGATGTTTAGGAAATATTTATTCCACACTTGTGTAATAATAAAATTATACATAATATCTATGAAGACCAAAGAAGGAACATCAAAACATTCATGTCAAGCAGATACATCAAAGACTACACAACACATCTAAATACTTCTGAAGTAGCTGTTAAGAAGTTGCTAACAAGCAGTAAAAGCATACTACTTGGCATTAGAACAAGCACCAAACCACAGAGAAAACTGACCTAGTGCAATATCCTATTGCTGATAGCAATTACTAGTAGGTGCCTCAAGAAGAACACAGGACACTGGTCCCTCTTCAAGGTATAGCACCACATGAAAGTTGGACAGATTTAACAGAAAGCTGCTGCTAGAAAGGTCATCTTTCCACTCGCCTTGCTTGTTTTTTTGGTTTAAATGCTATTTATTTGGTGACCCTATAGCAGCAGGGCAGGCTTATTTGACCAATGAAAACTTCCAGTTTGATTCAACTGGGAGATGAGGGAAATTATTTTATCATCCATACAATGATCAAACATAACTGAGATCAGTGATACCAACCTAAATAACCAGGTAAGTGGAAGCTGGGCTTTTTGGTGACCAGCTCACCACCAGATCAGCTTTACTGTAACATAAACCACAGTTGAGTTTCTCATTTTGAGGTGGACTGACCAAAATGTGAACAGTTACATTTATTGGAAGACAACCTACCTTCCTTCCCCCCACCACACACACTCCACACACTTTTCCCTCAACAATAATATATCACAGTAGCAGCCACAGATAAGGTTTCCAAGAACTTGGCAGTAAGTCTTACCTACACTACATAACTAGATAACCTCTCTTTTCCCTATACAAGTGACTAAAAAATTTAAGTATTTCCCTAGTGGAAGTTACAGTTTCTTACAAACTGTAGTTCTCTTCAGAAAAATATCAAATTTTGAACACATTTTTTCAATGGAAGACTTGATATCATTTTACAGCACAGTCAACAAAAAAAAAACCTGAACTAATTCACTCCTTCAATGCTCAATTCATAACACAACCATTAACACTTCAAAGTACTATGGAATCTGTAACAATCACAGAACAAAGGATAAATTCAGTCCTGCATAACAAATGGCACTTGATAAGAAAATTACCAGGCTATTCTGCTAATGTGTTAAGCAGCATCATTTAGTTTTCCCTCTAAATAGAAAAAAGACGCACAAAAAGGCAACTGACATACTGATAACTGGGCCAAAGAAATAATTCTTAGTAGGCTAAGAGAGGTACAAGCTAAAGGTGTTAAGATGCAGTATGCCATGTGTGACAACAATAAAATTTATTTTTTTTAACAAGGCAGAAAGCCTTCACAAATACATGTGAATTTGACACTGAAATGTCTCCACTTGAAGCAGGGATAAATGGAAATTTCAAAAATTTCCTCATAACAAAGCAAGTTGGAAAGTATGTTTTCTTCATGACTATCATTCGTAGCCACAACATTTCTTGAACTTTTTACTTTATAGGTCTTTAGTTTAACTCTACCTAAAGCAGATTTACTGTCAGCAAAACCCACCTTCCTATTATTTAGGTTGTTATTCCATCCACACCAATAACTTTAAGTACCAAAGAGCAAATTCCACAGCATCATGTCTTATGAAAAATGAGAGAAAGATTCAGACAGGTAACAAATGAGCCTATAAATGCCTAAAGCCTACCATTGAAGCCAATGTGCTTGTATTTTGAACTTCAGCTTAAACTATGAATGTTTACAGTAGCTATTCCTTCAACCCTTTTTTTTTTTTCTCCTTTAAAATGAACAACACAACTTAAAGATACTGTACTTACGGAAAGTCAGGGGGGTCAAAAGCAGTCTTGATAACTCCAGCATATATAGCAATGATGGAAAGAATCACACATGCAAGGAAGACCAGTGCAAGTTTGTTGACATACTTTACTCCCACAAAAACTACTATGGCCATCAGAATGATTATACATGTTCCATAAACTCTCATGTTGTTCAGCATAGCCT
This sequence comes from Merops nubicus, assembly GCF_000691845.1. NCBI lineage: Eukaryota > Metazoa > Chordata > Aves > Coraciiformes > Meropidae > Merops > Merops nubicus. The sequence continues at coordinate 25,470 of NW_008623571.1, read as the reverse complement.
TTGTTTCTTCACCAGCCTCTTCTGCTTTAAATATAGCAGCACTTGGAGAAATGTAGGTCTGCAAGAGATATGGCAAACTATCATACATGTAATAAAAAACATGTTATTAAGAAATCATTCACTTGAATTTCAAAATCAAAACTTCTATTGCAATATTAGTTTTATTCCTTCACAAATGAGTTCAAGCAGATGACATGGTCATTCAGAAAGTGTAGAGGTAGAGGGAAGCAGGGACAGAGGAAAACAATTTCTGAGAATGAGGTACTGCTTTTGATTTAGCTTCCTCTCTCCCCTCTAAAAGTTTCCACTCCTCAAATTCACATCTGTCAGACAGAAAAAGCCACTACGGACCTGGGGAGGAAGCAGCTATTGACAAAAATGACAACAAACAATTAAACAAAAAACTCACAAAAACTAGCTCAAATACTCAGCTCAAATCACATATGTCCTTAGATTAATTTGAAGGACTTACTGACTAATAATTCCATTGACTGAAACAAAATTTGAAGTCAGACAAAACTGAAAATGTTTACAGTACTATAGTCCCTGCAATATATTCCATGAAATTAAAACAAAGTTACTTTACACATTATACCCTGAAAACTGTTTTATGGTGATCTTAACTTTTAATCTGCAATTGTAATAGAAGGATTAAAGATTCGTGTGACAAAGCTTAGTCCTGTGCTAAAACAGACTATTTAAAATACTGTAATTTCAAACAGGATATTTCTCAATTTTGTACAACTTTGTTCTGGATTCTGCCCAAAAAAGAAGTTGTAAGCACAGCTTACAGGACTTACACTGATAAATACAAATGAAAAGACAAACTGATATATAGTTCCAAGACGTGTAATATGCTAGACAGTAAAGGTATCTTTCACCCTCCTCCCAACACCTTTGGAAAAAAAAACATATCTGTTCAGCTATTAGAAAAGTAGTCAAGCTTAGGGCAATTCCACTCCTTCAAAACAACTGCTAAGATGACTATCCTTAAATAATCCAACTCCTAAAGGTAAGAGGAAACTTTGATCAGGAGGCTATTCTATTATGCTACAGGGAAAGGAACCAAAATCTTCTTGTTAGATCAAAAGAGAAAAAAAAAAAAGAGTGTAAGACTTGAGTTAAAGAAAAGAGAGAGTCTAAAGAAAGATAAACTGTCTCTGAAGATGGAATCTTTAGCTTTCCATTTCTGAGTCTAAGGTGACATAAATGTTGATCTGATGTTCTTCTCTGCAAAATCCACTGAAGTATTTCCTATTTATTTTTCATCTCACGTTTATAGCTCCAGTTTGGTCCTTTAGTTTTGGAAATTTAAGTATGTCTTACTAAAATTAATATATCTTTCTTCCCAACTCTGATTTATGGGATATTTGGTATTCAGAACATAAGAAACCAAATTTTTTGAACTTTTTCAAATAGTCACAAAGAGTAAAAGCAAATATGAACACAGTGGAAACATAGTATCAAAGCACTAAAAAAAAAAAATAGAACACATTTTAGGCCAAGTGCATTCCTCATGAATCTCTCAAAAGAGTCCAAATATATTTAATCTTAAGAAAAACTACTACTTACCAATAATATTTCAATGGTACCAAGAATATACATTGCTCCTGCAAAGGTTGTACCCAAGTAGAAACAAAGTCCCACTGCTCCACCAAACTCTGGGCCTAATGATCTTGAAATCATGTAGTAAGATCCTCCAGCTGTGAATTTAACCAAAAGACTCCAGCCCTTCAGATTAAGCATTACAAAAGATTTGAATCATTCAATCAACATACGCAAGATAACTACTGAATGTGTTTCCACTGAAACATTGATAGCAAATCTGTATTCAATGTCCATACCAACTAGACAGTTAGAAGTGTACATTCCAAAGTGAATATCCCCATGTATATTTTCTGGGGAACCGAAAATAAACACCAAGGAAAAATCCACCATTTAAATCTAAAAATAAATTAAGAAAAGGATATGCAGGCATAAATAGATGTTAATCTCTTGTTTCTAACCTCAAGCTGTTCACGATTGAACAACAAAATTTGAAAATTTCTTTGAGGCAGGGACAAAACAGAATGTCTCACTAATAAGCATTTTCTTTTTGGCACATGAAACCCTTACTGTCATTACAGGCGCTCTTTTCAGTGCAGTTTAAAAGTGTTACATAGGGATTTCTTTTTCTTGTCTACTCACATGCTATTTGCTCTGCCCCTGAAGTTTTCGCTTCTTCTTACTCATATTTCCTGTATACATGCATCATCTTTGACTCCTAAGTTACACACACCCTCTTCACTGTGCCACTTCCTTTTCAATATGGCTCTAAGTTTCAAGCTCTTTATCTAGACTTCCCCTCAACCCCCTCAAGGCATGATCCTCAACATTCCTTGCCATCCTCTCTTAAATTCACAATGTTTGTCTCACTAATTACAACTGAGAAAGGAAGAGAAAAGACAGGAAGTGTTTTAAATAAAGATACTCCAGCCTTATATAAAATTAGTCTGCAAATAAGAAAAACTTCTAATCAAAAAGCAGAGTCTTAGAAACTAATGAAGAAATTAATGATGCATCATCAATTCTTATACTAACTTGTGGGATAAGGGCCTAGCTTGCTGTGAGACAGGAATGCAGGCTACTTCAGTGTGCTTTGGGAGAAAGGGTAAGATGTTTTCCAACAAGAGAGTCTTGTGCTATCTCTGGGGGTGGAGACTCGATGAACTGGAACACCAAATGGCTGAAGGATGGAATCTTGTGAAGGCAAGACAGTACTGTTTCAGCTAAACCAACAAAAGCAAATAGCTATGGCATAGATTCTGAGGGCTACAGTGTCAAAGCAAAGACCTCTACCTAATTAACAGCAAAATTAATATTAAAGTGTGCACCCCTAAATACGGTAATGAGCTTAATGGAGTATATGCTAAACAGATATGACCGTATTACTCAAGTCCCCACCTAAATCATACTAGATGTCTCCTAGAAGGCAGGAATTAGGATATTAAAAAAAAAAAAATGGGGAACACCACCCTGGGGACGAGAAGACTGAAGGTCTAATAGAGACAGCTGACAGGCTACAAGTCCTCTTCCTCCACCCAAGACAGGGACGCCTTCTTAGTAAGAACTGCACTGGTCTTCAGCATAAGGCATAACTTCTGCTACCATTACTGTTACATAACGAAGGCTTGTGCCTCCAACTTAGTCAGATGTTACCCTGGAATTACTAACTCAAGCTCAGTTTGCCTTTTGCAGTTAGTGCACTTATCACCAGCTACTCCAAATTCATTGTATCTGTTGCTTTAATAAATCAAACCTCTCTATTTTTTAACTATTAAGCTGTTTTGGTGCAAGTCTTTATCAGGGCTCTGAAACAGGCAGAAATGTCTCAGCAGGAGTTCTTAGCAGGGCTCTGAAGCTCGTCAACGCTGACTTTGAGAAACTGGTTCAGTGCCGCTCAGCGCCGTGGGGCTCTGGCAGACAAGCATCCAGCTCTTACCCTGAAGGTGACATAACTACAACGTTGTTGTGAACGTAACCACAACACCCTGGGCTTGGCCACGGCTGGAGCTGGGTGGGGCCACAGCCGGGGTGACAATGGGACAAGCCAATGGGTACTGACATCACGACCGGGGGTGCGTGGGGGGGTGGTGGCAGAGTCAGCAGAGCTGCTGTGTCTCAGCTAAGAGGTTTATTGTCACTTGCTTTACATATTTCACTGGTAATATCGTTATCATTGGTGTCTCTTCTCTCTGGGTTGCTTTATTAAACCATCCTTAGCTCAGCCCAGGGGCTTTTTGTCTTCTCCCCTAACAGCATCTGGCAGCTGCTGGGGTTTAGCTCCCAGCTAAGGCTAAACCACGATATGCATCTAACAGCAAGAGACAAGATCCTGTTGCTTGGAATGTCTTTCAGTCCTAGCTTCCTACCCGTGTCTCCTCCTTATATTCCCACAGATGTAGCACTTCCAAGAAACAGGTACCAAAAGCAAAAGTGAAAGTGACCACCTGTCTATTGTATGAACTGCCCAATGCAAAAATCTCTGTGATACTCAGATGTTCGGCAAAACCTTCACAATTAATTTTAAAAATATGCAGTGGAAAAGAGCAGAACATTTTAGTTATCTTGTCACAGATCAGGATAACTACATTTCATTATAAAATACAAGTATTTGAAAGAAAATGTTCTATCTTATTTGTATTCCCTATATGGTACTGTGTCCCTGAAATGTAACTATCCTATGTTCCATACAAGCTGTAGAATTTACCTTTGCCTAACAAGTTACGCATCAGTTATGGAACCCCTTGCCAAGCTGGAAAAGCTCTGCAATCAAGGAATTATTCTCAATTATGTAAGCTGTTCAGAGTTCTTAATCTCTAAACACTGGTATTATCATTTGTCATGGTCTGAGGTCAGGGCCACCCCCAGAACCATAACAGACGGTCTCCGTTAGGCCCCTTTCCCCACCTCAAAAAGGAAAGAGAAAAGGAATGAGACAGAGACTTATCAATTAGAAAAGAAAAGGAAAACAGCTTTAATTCTACTACAACTGACAATAGTAAATAGATGGATATGGGAAGATAATTCATCTATCCTAAAAATTTAAGGAGATGAGCATAAACTAGAGAGATTTCTGCCAGCAGATGGGCTGTTACTCTTGCAGAAAACAATATAACTAGTTCCAGTACTTGGAAATGGAGTCTAGGCAAATTCAGGGGAAAAAAAAAGCAGCCTTATTTGTAAGTTTCTAAATAAATCTGCTTCTTATGGAGGTAAGTCTCCATTAGTTCAAATTTTAACATTTTATTTTTAATTCAAAATGAGTCAAATGATTGATAACAAATGTGCTATAGTTCATAATTCCCAGTCCAGTCAAAAGTTCACATCCCACCTTAAAACATTATTTATAAATCACTTAAAATAACCATTTGACACAAAAGCATTACTTCTGATACCTCAGATTACAGTAATTTTTAATCCCAGCTTTAAACTGACATTATCTGACCATTCACCATATAAGATAAAATTCTCCATTACCTGGAACTACACCATTTGTTGCTATTGCACTCATTGAAATTGCAGTTAGCATAGTCTGTAGAAAGATGAAATAGAGGAAATTCAAAATACTGAATGGTTTTTGAAAGATGGCACAAGACAAAGCGATCAACTTAAACTAGGATTTTTTTTTTTTCTAAATAAGATGCTACAGCAATCAGAAGTGATCCTATCTTTTGTTAGGGATATCCACAGAAATGAAGTACTAAATATTTCAGTAGACAACTCAGTTAATTCAGATTTTTGAAAGTTTTAAACAGAACTGGAAGAATGCCGACTACTGAATATACTTAAGATGTTTGTTAATCCAATTACATAGTAATAACAAACTGATCAAGTGTTACTGTTATAAAAAATTTATGTACTAGTGGTCTCATATTCAAAAAATATTAGTTTATGGATATAATGCTGTGGGTTGGTTTGTAGTTCATATTTCAATATGTTCTGAAGTTGTGAGAAACAGAATAGTTTATCTCTCAATGTAAATCATGAAGTATTTGCCAAAAGCTAATTTAATAAAACCCATATAATACCTCAAACAAAACACCTCGTCTTGATCAACTCAAAGGAGGCTCCATACAGGTTAGAATGACACATGACAGAGCATCTATATCCCACGTGTCTCAATTGCAACTCTTATGGAGAAATCTTTCTCTGCTACTCGTGTATTAAAAGGCAGTATTACTCTTGTAACAAAAGATTTGGCCATAAGTAAAGAAAAAGATTAACTTACACAAGCACAGCACATGAACACAATGATGAAAGACTCAAGAACTCCAGCTGTTCCCACAATCCATGTTAAACGTAGGAAAAGGATGACTCCCAAGATGTTTTGCAAGCAGGGCAGGTACACGCCAATAAAAGTGCCCATACGTGGAACCTGGAAATGAAGTCAGAACATGAATTCCTTTCCACTAAACTATTTAAGTCCACGAGCACTTTCTTGCCCTAACACTTTACACAAATGCTCCATGAACAAATGCCAAGTGAAATTGAGTTGTAGCTTCAGGGCGTCCAGCTTTGCAAATACTTATATGCTAATGCAGAAAGATTTCTGAAAAGACAGAAAACTATTTGTAATTACAAACCCTCTTGTTCCACAGGAGTTAGTATCAAACTCTTATCAGAGTAGAACGGCTATTTACCTGTAAATTACCAAGCTACACAAACTTTCTTCTGAAATATCTGTTACAGACTACCATTGAAGAGAAGTTACTGCCATAACCAAAATACCAAGTATATTCTGCAAAAAGTTGGTCATTAATTGCCCTGCAGCTGGACCACAAAAAAAAAAAATTTATATGCAACAATAAGCATTTCTTTTTTTTTTTTTTAAAAAGACAGACAAGGTATTATGACAAAACCAGAAAAAAAAAAAAAAAAGACAGCGTTGAGTACAATTTGTTTTTCCAAAAGCTGTAAAACCTGCCACAGTGCATTATATTTGTTTGCCCTTTTTATTTGCTGGTGATCATCATGGGTCAACACACACATAAAACAATTCAGGCTTTATCATTAAAGTTCCAGCCTTCTACACTTAGGAAAACATTAGGCCTTGAGATACTCAACTTGGAAGCAACAGTAGGTTTCCAGACACAGAAGCTCTTGTTAAATCACAAGTCAGGTTGTGGAAAAGGGCAAGCAGTTTAAAGAAAACACTAAGTTTCCAAATACTTATAAGGAACCACAGAATGCCATGAGACTATATTTATTTATAGCATCTTTGGCAACACCCATGTGCAACATCAATGCTACGGTCTAAATTACACCATTAGAAATGCCACTCTGCTGGGCTACTTAACCACAACAATTTCAGACGTGGAACTGAAAAAAGACATATATAGAAATTGGGGTTTCAGGCCACCAGGCTCAAACAAGATTAAGTGCAATAAACACAGTGTTTATTTGGCTAGTCAGTTCCAGAGAGACTGACGCTGTGCTGTATTAACAAACACCTCTGCAGAGCAGCTGGACGGTCAACAGGGAACACACACTTTCCTCGCTGCAATATGTCCAGGATGAAATATTGCCACAGTTGCAATATAGAGCCCGTGAGGTGAGCTCCTCCCTTCTACCCTTTGCTATATGTTGTTATACCTGTTGCTACTGCTGCTGTTTGCTGTTCCTTCTGCACTGTTGTATTAAATTCTCCTTATCTCAGCCCACGGGAGTTTTTCTCCCTTTTTTCCCTCCCATTCGGGGGGTGAGCGAGCAGCCCCGGGGTGCCCAGCTCCTGCCCAGGGCTGAACCACCACAAGAGTATATTAATAAATCAGAGGAAAAAAAAAAAATCATATTGTATACTCACTAGAGGACTGAGCACAAAAGGTGATCATGCTCCAAGAAGGAAGAGGGAACTAGGTGCACTGCACATTTCAGGTCCTAGCTTTGCACACATTTTATCTAGGGCTTTTACAGCAAAGTCTTGCTAAAACATGCTAACTAGAACACTGAATTTATACAAGTCCTACTTGAAAATGCTTCATCTTTAAATACAGTACTGCAAATTTTGCTCCTGTTTTTAGGCAACCACATATTTTCTTTTTAGGTTGAAAAAAACTCCTCTTTGTCGCTAGCTTTGCCTCAATAAATTATTAAATGTTTCAATACCTTGACTTCCTTTCGCTTGCTGTCTTCATCTGCTTCATGTTCCACCACGCCTTGAGTTAGATTAGTATAGTTTGCTAGTTTATTGAGAAGAGATGACACCATGGGATTACTGTCCATTTCTTCCTGTTGGAATTTTAAGAATATTGCATTTATTAAGTAGGGTTTTTAAAAAGTCATAATTTTATGATACTGCTTCAAACACATACTCTCAGTCCCAATTCACCCAAATCCAAAAATTAGCATGACAAAATGCCAGTCAGCTTTCAATCAACAAGAGTTCTAAGTCTTACTATAAGTCTAGTACTACATGGCTATCTTGCAATATTTCTCTTTTTTTACACTGTCTTATAATATGAAGCTTGTACAGCCGGAATATAAGGGACAATCTAGGAGGGTGATTGTTAATTATAAAAATCTATTCCTATCACAATACTGTTTTTAAGGGATTGTACTGGCAGTGTTGAGTCATTAGGGTGTTTCTCCAGTATCTTCCCTGTGTCTAGACACTAGCCTCCAACAATTCTCTCAAGCAACAAGATACTTAAAGATCACTCTCAAGCCTATTGTTGCAGGCTTACATATTTTCTTAAACCATGCATACTACTTCCAGAGTATGCATTTGTTGAGGATACAGGCACATATGCATATAATCTGTAATTGCACATGTGTAATATCACTTGACACAGAACTCAGCCCATCTTTCTTTAGCCAAATATCTGCTACAAAACAAAAACATTCTAAGACAAATAATAAAATCTAGGAGAGACATACACAATAAAAGGATTCCAAGAAAATTAGAACCAGAGAATTCAATGAAGTATGTAAAAATCAACTAGATGGAAGATAAGAGGTCTGAGGCATTTGGTCGTGGTTATCATGGTTATAATAGCCAAGCTTTTTTATAACAGGGTTTTTTGGGTTTTTTTTAATATAACAAAAAATCAAACACAAGTCAGCTGAAAGCATGAGAAGAATAACATTGTAGGAAACCTACTATGAAGAATGTATGCTACTAAAAAAAAGATTCATCACTACAACAACCATGATGAAGTCATTAGAAGGCTCTCAAGGCAACACTGTTCCTATAATCTGAGATATGTAAAATCTAGTCATCCTTATACCTTCAGCTGAGGATTGCATTTCAGTCATCATTCAAAATAACTGATGCACGCATATATCCAAAGATCAGGGACAAAAAGCAGCTATGGCCAGTCTAGCTGTTGCATTCCTCGGTGCTGATAATCTGATCAACAGCAAGTTTTGGACACTGCTTTATGGAATAAAACTTGAAGGAGAGATTAATTTTTTTAGTTAAAAAATCCATTACCATGGTTTCTGTCAAAAAGAGTAGGAAATTCCATACATAATAAAGACACAATTAATGATCAACATTACTTTGATCCTTAGCACAATCTTCTCCAAGACTTACTAAAAAAATAAAACTAGTATTTAATTAATAAAAATAAAATTAGGTTTAGTATTTTTAAAATTTATTAGTAAAAATACATTATCTGGGTCATGCAGAAAGAGGGAAGTGAAAGATCATGCCCTCTGTGCAAAGATATTTGAAAGGAAAAGGGAGGAGCCTAAGAGAACAAGAAAATAGTGGGCAGAATGCAGCAGTAAGATGGTTAAGCAAACAATGTTGGAAGGATCTTGTTTATTGTTAAGAAGCATCAAAGCAAGACCAGATGCTGCTGCTGGAGCAGAATAACCAGTTAAACTTTACTAAAAGTACTATTTCCTTGCCAAAGTGGCACCTAAATGTACCATACCAATATACTCTTTTTTTACTGTAAATGATTGGAATTGTTCAGTGATTTAAACTTGCATTACAAAGTGGATGTTTATAGCAGAAAGTAGAAAGAACTATGGTATGCTCTACACTGTAACTGTCATGCCCTATCAGTTTTATAGTTTCAATGCTTCATGAGAAGTCTGCAGTTTCCCCTGTTCAGCATAATATATTAGCTAATCCTTTTAGAATTGGATACTGCTTTGTTAAAAACACTAGATTTAAATTCCAGCAGCTTTCTCTAAAAATTTTATAGATCCTTGCCCAAACCTTTAAAATGCCAGGCTTATTTCATATCTTCACATCAATGTATACCAAAGTTCTCACCTATAAACTAAAACTTCAGACAAAAAAAAAATTTGTACATTTTTTTGTTACGTCATTCAAATCCACTGAAATTGAATGTTAGCGGGAAACAAAATACTGAAGATTAAAATGAATTTTTGCCCCCACTATATTTCATTTCAAGAAAGAAAAAAACCTAGGAGTTTGCTTGTTTTCATCTTACTATCAGAGCCTCAATCAAAAGCGAAATGTGTGTTTGGGGTATTTAACTTACCTCAAAGAGAGCCATATTCTTTCCTTCATATATATTTCCTCTGTCCATCTCCGCACTGTTAATAAACGGACTACTTTCCCTGGCAATCCCATCCGCTGGTAGAAAAGGGCAACAATTAGAAACAAAAAAAGACCAGGTATATCAGAAACAGAACACTCAGAAAATGGTGGTTTAAAAACTGGTTTGAGGTAACTCTAGAGGTGGCTGCCAAACAGTGTGTCTTTGTCCTAGACACATAGGCTCAACATCCACATTTAAGGAAACTGAGTTTACTTTAATAGTTTAGTCTTTGCACAGTGTTCTGCACTTTTGATTCTTTAACACATATACCAAACTCTCCCCTGCCCCATTTTTCTAGTTTACTTAAAAGCACTTGATAGCAGAACTTCACATAAACCTGTCAACAAAAAGGAACAAACTTCTGGGCAACAACAACACCCAACCTACCTTTTAATTACTTCACCAAATCCCTAAAAAAAAAAAAAAACCTCTAGTAGTTCAGGCAAGAATTTATGAAAAAATAGTGTAAAGGGAATTATTTGTTAAAAGTTATCGTTATTTTTCCATGACAATGTTATATGTAATCTATTCCTTATTAAAATATCAGTCGTCTTAAGCTGCAGCTCCCTTGATCTGCTCTGGCACACCTCTAAAAAATAGAGCATAACTTTCACTGCCTTCCAGCCCATACAATACTAAAGCTATCATAATACTATCACAACATTAGTATTTCCAAATAGTCTTAAGTTCTTGCCTACGCCACTTTGCCTGTCTAGGCTTTTGCCCTTATATTCAGATGTTACAGCAACAGCACCTACACATCTCTTTACTACAGAATCAAGGAATAGCTAGAGAAAAACTTGCACTCTTCTCCTTGTGTCTTCCACTCTCCCCCCTTCCAGGACGTCAACACAAAGTTCCAGAACAGACTACATCCCTGATGGGGATGAACTGTCCATTAAGGCTCCAGAGTGAATTCCAAAATCTAGAGAATAATGGATTAATTCATCCATAACTACTGTTTTTATCCAACATATCTCCTATCTATATCTTCCAGCTTTCATTTTTCCGTTTTTCTACACTGTATAATTGATCCCCCATGGCTTCAAGTCCTACAGGCTGGCTAGGTCCCCTTCCTCCAACAAAGCTTAATGCAAGGCTAGCAGAAGGAGGACTCTGAACACAAAACAATCTCTCTCATGGATCAGCACCTCAAGAAGTTTCACAGTGCATGGAATATGCTGGTTTGGCACAAGATTATCTGAGGTAACATGGAAATAGGTTCTTCATTCCACTAGTAAGTCTCAAGCCATTTACAGCTTTATGTTTAAACCCTATTCCCTTCAATTCTATGAGGAAGCTTCAAGCTAATCATTCATAGAATCATTTAGGTTGAAAAAGACCCTCAAGATCAGAGTCCAACCATTAACCTAAAACTACCAAGTCCACCATGACCCTGTGCACCACATCTACACATCTTTTAAATAACTCCAGGGTATACGATTCAATCACTTCTCTGGGCAGCCTGTTCCAGTGCTTGACAAGCAAGTCACCCAACTCCCCCAGGCTTCTTTGAAATTGCATCAACTCAAACTCTTCTCGGGTGTGGAGGCCAGTTAAACATACAATACAAAACAAATTCCAGTGCAGTTTTAAACATTTCTCTAAGCTGCACATGTCTTCTGGAATTCAATTAAAGCTTTCACAATTGGAGCACTGGAAAAAAAAAAAAAAAAAAAAATCAGTGTTTACTGTTGCTTGATTTCTGAAAGCAATTCAAGTTATAAGGGTTTAGAGCAAAAAATTCTTAAATCTGGATTAGATCAGTAGTCTAAGCCAGTATTTCATCCTGGACCTCCACTGGTATTAAACAATTCATAGGAAGGACAAAAAAAACAACAAAAGTCTTCCATGGGCTTGATTATACCATGTTTCTGCTGTCTTATGACACAAAAAAAAAAAAAAACAAAAAAAAAAAACCAAACAAACCTGTTGATACGACATTCTGTTCCACCCAAGCATAAAATGGTCAAAGCCTAAACTCTAGAAATACATCTGTTTCACCCCAAAATACATATTTTTTAAGTTACCATTATTATTATTACTACTCTCAATCTGCTACAGAATGTTTACGTACCATAGCACAACACTCTGCTTATGGATGGACCTGTAGACAAGCTAAAGCTAAAACTGTCTGGTGTTTTCTGTATTGACAGTACATGTACAAATTTCTATTCTTGATTTCTACAGATTCTCAAGCACTGTGGTGTGTGTAGCTGTATCTACATGGAAATCGGGTGCAACAAATTACATTTTCTTTTGTATGTGAGATTTACAGCGCAAATGGAGAAGGCAGGAGACAACTGTTAAGTTTGAGAATATTCAGAGCAGATGATCACAATGTGCACTCCTGTAAACCTCAGCCCCCAAAATTGCCCATGGAGCGTAACCCACAGAAGTTATCACAAACTGTGTAAGAGTTGTGCCAGCCTCAAGTTCAGCACTGCCAATGCCATCAGATTAATTCTCATTAACATTTGCTCATGGAAAACAAACTTGACATCAGAAATGCATCTGTATATCACAATCCAAAGTGCTGGTCATAGAGGCAGAAGACAGCACTTTGTTCAAATTCACATTCCTCAGAAGCTTCAGAGCAACGATTCTCACAAACATTGACAGGTAGAAAGTTTACGGTATGTTACCAGTTAAAAACTCCTGAGTTGATCCAAACTGATCCATTTTACACAGTGCAAGAGAGAATCCAAAAGTATAGCTGAAACAGGCAGAAGCCATCTTTGCCGTGAATGAGGTGGTCCTCATTCCCCCCCCACCCCCCCTTAACGCTCGCCCATTCCTGTCCTTACACCCTTCCTCACACAGAACTGCTTAGTGTAAAAGCGACAGCAGCGTACGCTTAACGACGAGTTGGGAGGTGCGAGTTCTGCTCTTGTTTTTATTCTTGCTTCTACTCTTAATCCAGATGAGTTTCCATGGTCACTACACAAATGCTTGCGCTGTCACTAGAGACACTATCAGTGTAGGAATAACCAGCATAAGCAAAACCACTTGCTTCACACTTATGCCACTATTATTAAATCACAGAACTATAGTGCTTGGCTTTCCCCCTTTCCAAATCAAAAGAGGTAGAGTATGAAAAAAAAATGTGTTGTGGGTATCTTTCTTAGGGAACATCGTAGGGCAGGTCTTGGAGTAGAATAAGGAAATTATAATTTAAGTGATCCTAAATTTGCACTAGGATGCCTGTTTAAGAGATTAAGGACAAAAATATTAGACTTCCTAATCTGATTTCCTGTCTTTCCACAGGTTGCAGAATTTCATTTCTCTACAACTTGGAAAAAAAATACTGGAATTTGAGCAGTGTATCCCTTGATAGTTTCACAACTGAAATAAGAAAAAAGCCTGACAATTTTCCTCCGTAAACATGAAGGGGTTTTTTTAATTACTGGAAAAATCTTAAACCACTTCTTCCTTATTTCTGTTTAAATTCGTGTCTTTTCAAACTTCTAGCTAAAACAAACTTTCCAAATTTAACCACTTTGCACTTAATATTTTCTACCTGGGAAGGTAACTACACTTGATCAAATCTCAGGCTTTCTGCTGAAAAACTGAAAGAGCTAAATTCATAAAACATTTCCCTAACCTTTAATAATTTCTGTAGCAATATTCTCCCCAGTTTTTAAGTTATGCAAAAAAAATAAATATTTTCAAACTTTGAAAATCTCATCCAGTCTTCTAACACCAGTCTCAGTTGTGGTATTTACAGAAGTATAATCATCACCTCTCTACTCCAAGGATCAGGATAGCTTGCTTTACCGCAGCATTAAACCAAGCTCATGCTATTTTATTCCAGTCTGACCCCTAAATCCTTTCCAGATTCACTGCTTCCTCCCTGTGCCACACTATATCTGTTACTATTATTCACATGTAAGAAACGTGCCCATTTGCTTTTGTAGTCAAACACATTTTGTCCCAAAATGCAAGCATATATGTCTCCTGTCATGCTGTAAGAGCTTAATATCAATCTGAAAAATAAAAGTAGATTCTTTTTATATGGCATAAGAATACAGGTGGGCTTCAAAGAAGTAAGAATTTAAAACTTTTGAATCACATGGCCTCAAAAAAGATAGCTTGGCTACAATAAGGTATCATTGTTCTCTAAACAAGTACATGTGTAAAATTGAAGTTTTCCTTCCCACTAGAAATTTCTGAACTTATACACTGCTGTCTAAAACAGAACGCAGTTGAAAATAGTACTTCACAAAAGTCCTAGCCTTTCATAGTTTCCAAAGGACAATTCTTACTCACACTCCATGTTCCTTTAAGTAGTTCCCAGTTACCCAAATACCTATGAAAAATAACAGTTTAACAAAAACTATAGCAACATCTTCTTTAAGTTAGTATTCAGTCACATTAAGAACAAACTACTACATACTGAGAATATGAAGACAAGATGCTGTTTGCGCAAGGGTAAACAAGCATTTACTGCTAAATGAAATAAACTTTAAAGGTAAAAATACATTAAGTTTAAAGCAAAGCCAACATATAGAAGTGTCATATCCAATAAAACTGCCCGTGGCTAAAGATGTAATTTATTTTCTCTATCATGCATATTTACTTCCTATATGTCCAAGTTTTTGAGTTGCAGTCAGCTAAACAGAACTCAGACAATCTTAAAAATATAAATTCTTACCACTCCTAAACCAAGATTATATAGAATTCTTTAGAGCTCTAACAAACACAAGCTTCCAAAAGCTACTACCTTGCCTTAATTCAAATCACGAAAAGGCATCAGTAACCTTGTTTGAACACACCTTGCCTCTGACTTCTGGCATCACATGGGTTTAAGAATTCAGTATAATCTACTTCAAAGTTGCAGGTTATTGGTTTTTACAGTACAGTAAATATAATCAGACATTTCTTTATCACCAGTTTCTTGCATTATTTTTATCAGTGACTAGCACACTTTATATAATTATCTTGAACAGCAGAACAAGGTGTGCTTAAGCTCCTTGTAAACCCCCTTACATAATGGAGGATACTAATACTACATATTTACGTTATCAACATCACTAAACTTTAGTTTTTTTTTACTTCGGCTACTATTATAGTCAAGCACAGCTTACTTCTACTGAAAACACACTGCAAAAACTCTTTATAATTCTTTATAATATAGCTGGAAGTACAGAAGCTGCTATTTCAGTAAGAGTCCTAAGAACCAGTCTTTTAAAGAGACTCACTTGGATTTGGCCCACTTTCTTCATAATCTTGTTCACTCATGATTAAGGAAAATCAAATCATTCCCCTGTGCTGATTCTTCATGCATCAAGAACTGAAAGAGTAAACTGACAGTTGCTTCCTCCCAGCTTTGTGTAAGACCTCAAATCCTGTTTCTTACTAGTATTGGATTAATCCTGAAACAAGTCCTTAAGGCTTCATGCAGTGTGAAGGATGCACATGACAGAGCCAAACTACATGACAGTCAGAGACCTCTCTAAAGAGAATTAAGCTGGAGGATTTCCGTCAGCAATAAACACCATGCTTAGGGAAATAGGCAGGGACAAGTTACTAAAACATCCCACATTTTTGACTAACAATACATTCAAAGTTTTCTTCCCATCAGAAAAAAAAAAATCACTTTAAAATACTTCCACTGGTATACATTAGCAGCAAGTAGTACTAGACCAAATACGCACTATTAAAAAAGCCAGTTTTATGCATTAAGTACATATTAGCAGATCTTAAGCAAATTAACCATACGTATAGTTGTTAAAATTGATTTTATGTAGAAAGAGCTTACATGAATTGTACTTAAGATGCAGTAGATAAAAAGCACTTCAAAATACAATTCTAGTTACTTTGCAAGCACTCTTTTTAAAGGAAGTATTCTGAAAATATAAAGGGGTCTTCTTCAAGAGTCGCTACATAAATTGTTAATTCCCTTTCAAATTAGATATATCACTGTTTTCTAGTTTACACATTAATGCATTTCACACATTCCAGTCCAGCCTTAAACAGTTTCATACAAATTGTTTCAATTCTATTTTATTGCTTAAAAGAGACCATTTCTGTGGTCAAATCTCTGAACTACATCTGAAATCTACTGTTCTCTGTGATCCTAACACTTATACCATAAGTATGGCCAAGTGTGGAAAGGATGAAAGGGTTGAAGGCTCCTTCCAAGCCCAATTCCCAAAGTTTATCCCTCCTAGAATCAGCTCTGGTACTTACTAGGCCCTTAGAAGAGCTACTTTAATTCACTAATGCTACAAAAAGCCTGCCTCCTGTACCTCCTATTCTGATTCCCTCCACCACCACCCCCAAACCCGCACCACTCACCCCAGAGGCTGCCTTATGTTCCTCACTAGCAAAATAAAGCAGCCTGTGCAAGTTCTCAGCAGATGCTCCACAAAGTAAGAAATGCCAGTAGAGGGACAGAGATAGGACTGGTTACAATGACAGCAAGCTATCAGCTTGTGTACGTCCTGTTAAGTTTCTATCAGGGCAGTTTTACAGGTAGCAAAGTGAAGTTCTGATATTTTCAGTGATATTCTAAACTTTATTTTCTGAAGCTAGAAGAAAAATACACAAGCTTCCCAATCTTCAAGATGAGAATTAATATGCTAAAAGGTTTTATTCTCTTCAAAAAGTAAGCTTTTGGGATGATGCTTTTAATTTTAAAAGGTTTCATACTTGTGTGCCCCTTGTCAGAAGACAAGAAACAGAACATTTTTCACTTCTTCTTCCAGAAAGAGGATTTTTCTTTTTCCAGAAGATAGACATGAGCTTAAAAAATGAGAAAAAAAAAAAATTTTGCAAAGCAGTTGCCATTCAGCATATCCCCTCCTGATGACTCCCAGAATGATTTCCTAAACAGAATTGAATACTGCTTGTTTTTGGTTGCTATGATTTACTATTCTTAATAGCTCTGTCCTTTAGCTAACTATTGAAATCAGGAAGCAGATAATAAATACTATCCAACTGACAGACCATATTAGGCTATTAACACTCCTATAGCTGTGATTCAAGAGCAGTTATTCAGGGAGCATCTTGAAGTTTGGATACTGGTAACTGCTCATGAACCCATTTCTGAAGATTACCATCAGACCTTGAAAAATGATTAGGCAACACTTTTGGTGTCCTAAAACTCAAGGATGGCAATCTGGAGGGTTGAGAAGCTGCTCTTTTGTAAAGCAGCAGGGTCAGGGCAGTATAGCAAGAAACTATTGTTACACAACCTAGCATTATCAAAACTTCACCCAGTTTTGCAAGAGAACCGAGACACTGCCGCTCTATCAGTCCTCCTCCTCAACAGCACAGGGGACAACATAAGATTAAAGTGCTTGTGGGCCAAGAGAAGGACAGTGAGATTACTCAGCAGTTATCGTCACGGGCAAAACAGACTTGACTTGGGGAAATTAATTTATTGTCAACTAATAAGCAAGTAGGTTAATAAGAAGTAAGAACACATCTAGCAACACCTTCCCCCCTCCCCTCCCTTCTTCCCAGGGCCAACTTCACTCCCTGTTTGTCTGCCTCCTCCCCAGAGCAGCACAGGGTGCCAGGGAACAGGCGCTGTGATCAGTTCATCACGTGCCGTCTCTGCTGCTCCCTCCTCCTCACACTCTTCCAGTAATCCAGTGTGGGGTTTCACCCATGGAGACAGCCCTTCATGACCTTCTCAAATACAGGGTCCTTCCTATGGACTGCAGTTCTTCAAGTACTGCTCCAACAAGGTTACTTTCCATAGAGTACAGTCTTTCTGGAATAGACTGCTCCAGCATGGGTCTCCTCATGGGGTCACAGGTCCTGCCAGAAAACATGCTCCAGCATGCACTCCTCCCTCCTCAGGGTCACAGTTCCTGCCAGGAGCCTGCTCCAGTGTTTTCTCTCCACAGATCACAGCTTCCTTCAGGGCACATCCACCTGCTATGGCATGGGGTCCTCCATAAGATGCAGGGTGGACAACTTGCATCCCATGGTCATCACCACAAGCCACAGCGGAATCTCTGCTCCAGCACCTGGAGCACCTCCTCCCTGCCCTTCTTCACTGATCTTGGTGTCTGCAGAGCGTTCTCTTGCACATTCTCATGCCTCTCTCATAGCTGCTCCTGCTTTACTCTTATCAACATCACCAATGGGTTTGTCTTTGGCCAGTGTCAGGTTGGTCTTGCAGCTTGGAACACCTTAGAGCTCGCACATCTTGGAGCTGGCTGGAAGAGGCTCTGTCTGAAATGGGGGCAGCTTCTGGCATCTTCTTACAGAAGACACCTCTGCAGCCTCCTCACTACCAAAACCTTGGCACATAAATCAAATGCACTTCAACATACGTTGCTCTTTCAGCAGGGAAAGAAAAAAAATGTTGACAGCCACTGCTGAGAGTGGCAAGACCTTTTCCAGTGAATTTGTCTTTGCTGTCACCATTGTCAAAGGTGCAAAGATCCAAGGAAAACATACTGCAAACCTGAAGTACTCTTGGGGCAGGGCAAAGCAAATAGAAAGCTAATAGGATAAGCTACACTACACTATTAGCAGAATTTTAATTCTGCTAGCTACTGTATGGACAGTTCACAAAGCCACGGCATACATGCAGTTGCAGTTACACAAATTACAGTGTGTACCAGTAATGCTCCTTGTTCAACTGGCACATGAAATCAAGTGGAAAAAGAAATATTTGATTATATAAAAAAAGATGCCATATAGGTCACAAAAGGATTGTGTGGAAAAGAAATAAAATTCGTAGAAGAATCCATTTAAACCAAGCCACACATTTTGTTAAGGGGGGGGGTTAATATTTCTATTCAGATTCAGAAAAAAAGTCCCCTGTGATAACATTCTATAGTTTATTTTTCTAGGAGAGCAAATAAAGAGAGCATTAATTGTTTCATTCCCCATGTTTTAGTATCTATTTTTATGCAAAGCAACAACACAGTTGAAGAGGCAGGAAAAATTAATCAGGTCAGTGCTGCCTTTCTGTGTTGGGGTGGGACAACACTACTGCTCTGCAATGAGTTTATTCAAGGAAATGAAACCTCTTAAAAGAGCTTCTTAAAAACAACTGTTTATCTGTAATAGCTAGTTTCCTGCCAGTTTGGCTCCCTAAAACAGTTCACAAGCAATAGCACTGAAAAGAATAGAAATAGTTCCCTTCCCAGCAGCAGCTAATAAATCTGATATGCAGTAACAAACTACCTCTTACCGAAGGCACGGCCTTTACACTGCTTAATGATGAGCTTTTAACACAGCAGTCATCTTAAAATTATAAGACTACAAACAAGTTTGTTATGAAAAACAATAAAAATCAGTTACACCAGACCTTTGCCCACCATATCCTGATGGCTGCAAAAGTATTATCACCAAGAGAAAAATCAGCAATAAGGAATCATAAAAATGTCAGTAATATTTTCATTACGGGACCAGAGAAGTTAAAATTGCAAAGGCTGATATCACTGTGTTTTAATACTTTCTCCTAGAATATTCTATTTTGAAGCTGTTTTATGACTAAAATCATTTCATAGAATCACTAGGGTTGGAAAGGACCTCTAGGATCATCAAGTCCAGCCACAATCTCAACATCTCCCCAACCACTAGACCATAGCCTCAAGTGCTACCTCTACTTATTTCTTGAATGCCTTTAAGGATGGTGACTCCACCACCTCTGGGCAGCCCATTCCAGTGCCTGGCCACTCTCTTGGTGAAGAATTTATTCCTAATATCCAATAAAATCCTCCCCTGACACAACTCGAGGCTTTTTCTTCTTGTCCTATCCTTAGTAATTTGAGAGAAGAGACCAACACCAGCCTCACTACAACCTCCTTTCAGCTAGTTGTAGAGAGCAATAAGGTCACCTCTCAGTCTCCTCTTCTCCAGACTAAACAACCCCAGTTCCCTCAGCTGGTGTTCGTAAGGGATGTTTTCCAGCCCTCTCACCAGCCTTGTTGCCCTTCTCTCGACCCTCTCCAGCACCTCCATGTCCTTCTTCTACGGTGGTGCCCAAAACTGGACCCAGCACTCAAGGTCTCACCAGTGCCAAGCCCAGGGGCACGATCACCCCCTGCTCCTGCTGGTCACACCATTTGTCACACAGGCCAGGATGCCATTGGCCTTCTTGGCCACCTGGGCACACTGCTGGCTCCTGTTCAGTCAGCTGTCCACCAACACCCCCAGGTCCTTTTCCACCAGGCACTTTCCAGCCACTTCCCCAAGCCTGGAGTGGTTGTGACCCAAGTGCAGAACCCAGCACTTGGCCTTTTTAAACCTCATACCACTGACCTCAGCCCATTGCTCCAGCCTGTCCAGATCCCTCTGCAGAGCCTTCCTACCCTCCAGCAGGTCAACACTCCCACTCAATTTCCTGTCAACTGCAAATTTACTGAGGGTCCATTTGATCCCCTCATCCAGGTCATTCATAAAGACATTAAACAAGATCAGTCCCAAAGCAGCCCTGAGGGACACCGCTCCTGACCGGTCCCCAATGGGATTTAACTCCCTTCCCCACAACTCTCTGGGCTCGGCCATCCAGCCAGTTTTTAGCCCAGCCAAGAGTCCACCTGTCCAGGCCATGAGCCAACAGCTTCTCCAGCAGAATGCTGTGGGAAACAGTGTCAGAGGCCTGACTGAAGCCCAGGCAGACAACATCCATAGCCTTTCCCTCACCCACTAGACGGGTCACCTGATCTGATTTACCTCTTGAGCAATAAGTACAGTAAGAGAATTTCATGTGAATGAAATGCTAACATTAACACAATGCAGTAAAAATTATTTCAAGCACTGAGATCCTCTTTCATAAAATAGGTCAAAATTGCAACAGTTTAAAAGAAATGTTTAAACAGTTACAAAATGCTAAGTGACCAGTTAAACTAAATAACTCCATTGTAGAGTATTATGCTTAAGTCTTACCTCCTTTACTTGCCCCCAGCTCCCTTGGAGCTATCAATAGCTAACAGAAACACTAGTACAGCTAGTATCCCTCTGTGTAACTCCCAGGCCTATGATCAAAAGTCAGGTATGCATTGACCTGCAAAAGGAATAATATTTTCCATTCCAGCATTGTGTTATCCACTGTGACACTGGGATGGCAGGGGAGAACAATTAACATGGCTTCTGTAATGGGAGATTCCATCTCACATGCCTAAAAGATATGCCTGGAAGAATCAACAAGCACATGCATAATGGAAACTTGATTTATACAGTCTGCCAAGACCTCCAAAAGCCTCCGGATTACATCCTTCTCTGAACACACTTAAGGAAACAGAATAAAAGAGAAGATAAGTCATTGGTCAATAACTGAGTAAGAAAACACAAGACAAATATAATCTGCTCTCCGAGATGGAGATGGTCATTGAAGTTCTGTTGGGACACACGCTGTTCCACACATTAATAAAAAAACAGCAACAAAAATAAACATGAGGTGACAAGAAATGTAAGAGTTTGAAACTATTTCAAGTTGCTTAGTATAGTCAAAGCGCAGGCCATTTGTGGAGAGCTGCAGATCTCCAAGACTAAATGAATGTTAAACCAACAGACAAAATCTGGTGTAGAAATTTAAGAGTAGATACATACACAAACAAACCCCAATCCTACACCGGTTGGGCTCCAGCTGATCATTATCTCTCATGAATGAGATACTTTGGTTATGACTGTTTCAGAAAAACACCAGTTCAATAATCACTTTCCAAACCAGAGCCTGAACTTCAGGAATGAAAAGGAAAAAGCATCCATGTTAGATTAAAGTATGAAAATTACTAGTTACTCACAATGTGATTATCATGCCCAATTCTGGAATTTCCCCCATTTCAAAATTAGCAGAAGCAGAAAAATTTCAGAGAAAGGCAAAAGAGAACAGTAAGTACAGAACAGATTCCAGGTAATGAATGTTTGAATAAAAGTATTCAGTTTGTGGACAAAAATGTGACAGGATTAAGGTAAAACAAGGTTTATAAAAATCTTGAGTCATCTGGAGAGGGACCTGACAAGCACAAGCATGATTTGATGCATTTAATCTCATGAGCAGATCAGAAAACAGACAAACAAGAGGCAATTTGCCTTTGAGCAGCAGATCTTACTGCCAGTTTCTGAGGTGCCAAAACACACATTAATTCCTGACTGCATAAGGGAATGGAACAGAAATTTTCTTGAGTATATTTAGACTAGAAAGACATTTAGAACTTAATCTAAAAATCTAAACAACAACAACAAAAAAAGATAAACTACTCCAGTTTCACAGAAGGCTCATCTTTTTCTGGCCTTCAAGTTGTTGGAGCCTGGAATAGCACATGGAACCCAAGATTATACTTGGCAATCCATGTTCCCATGCATAACCCTAGACCTGAGTCCTTGCCCACTACTGGAAACACTGTGCACATGACTGGCTAAGCAGATGAAAAGGACAGAGAGATAACTAACCTGTGGAGGTTTAGCCCAAAAGACATCAGTCTGCATTTTTTCGGGGTACAGAAGACAGCAACAGGTTGAAGTGGAACATGCAATACTGTAGTCTTCTGTACAGTAAGTCCTGAAGTTCCTGGAGAGACTAGTTCTCCGTTTGAACAGAAACTGACTGAAAACAGATGAGCCACCTCAGTAGATGGCCTGTCATCCTTCCATTGCATACATGTACACCTGCCTCCAGTGTTTCCTGGTGTTCCAGGAATTAGCATTTTACAGAAGTTCACAGCATTTGTCCTTCGTTAGTTATGGATGACTTCTTGGTAGATGGCCATCAATGCTCCTTTTGAGGGTCCTCCATTTAAGTAGATTTTGTAGGAGATAAGTCTCCTTACTGGTTTCTAAATAAGACACTGTTGTGCTACATAAATAATACTGTGGGATGCTAAAAATACTAGTTATGCTTTCAAACACCTGACATGCAGGGCTGCTAATGTAATAGAGATTTGATCCACTTTACAGAAGTTTTGACAGGTCTACCTAATAGACAGTCACTGATAATTGTGAAGAACACAAACAAAACTCTTACTCTTCCCAAGTACTACTCTGACCAGTACTGTAATGCAGGCAAATAGCCACTCATCCAAGTTTTCCCCCTCTTCACACATGTATTTTCTGGTTATGTGACACCTTCACAAGGCAGATTATGAAAGAGTGAAGAGTACAGAGTAGTAACATCCCAGTTTACTCCATTATCACATAGATGAGCATCAGATAAGAATGTGTGAAAGGGGGTAAATGCACAGAATAATTGGTAAGTGCCTTCCTAATAAGATACCAGAGCTACTTTATTGGTGAGCTAAACAGCATACAGCCTGCTTCCCTCAAAAAAGCTCTTGTGGGTTTGGCTTTTTCAAACAAGGTGCTAGTGTAGTCACAGAAATTCCCCAAACCCCCAGAACTCTAGCTATTCTCAGACTTTCTGCAGCACTCTGCTCACAACTGCTCCAAAGGAGGGGAAGCATGTTTTTCCCCTCTTGCAGGAGTTTCGTTTTCTGGTAGTTTAGCACACTGAACCAGCCCAGTGAAGTGTCTGATTACCACCAAGGTCAAGTGCAAGAAAAAAGATAGGAACACGGGGATCTGGAGGAGGGCAAGGAAGGAAATGTTTTAGTTTTGTTATCCTTCTCCTCAAGGCTGGAGAAGGGAGGAGGGCAAGCACTCCTTCCAGCAACAGGTTTTTAGACGGGCTTAACTACAACAGCTTTTAGCTGTACTAAGATTTTAGAATTCTTCAGAGTTTTCAGAAGAATGAGTCAAAAATTATTGCATTACATAGCATTAATTCTATACATTACAGGGTTTACATACCACAAATGTCCATATAATAGACATGGCAACGTTAAGTAAGTTGTTCACTTCCCAAAACTCTGTATGCAGGCAGAACATTTAACTTCTTAAGGAAGCTGGAGCTCCAACTTATCTTGCTCCCAAGCCTTTTCTTTTCAGTGTTTTTCTCTCTACTTCCTATTTTACAGGCACATTGACAAGAAAAGTCATACATAAATTTATTTGGTCAAGTGATACATATCCAGAACAGCAGATGATTTAAATATATTTTGCAAATGTGCTACTCCATACAAATTCTACTTAATTGCATTAAGAGGTCTGGGATTTTTGTTCTTCCAAATCACAACCCTACAGGTTAAAAATAAACCACCACAAGAGCATTGGCCTCTCACCCTCTCAAGACTGCCAAATGTGCCAAACCTTCCAGATGCTTCATATATCTGCATAGCCTAACAACTCCTGTACAGCTATGCCTGTACAAATGTTCAGTATTTTGAAATGCCATCTGACCAAGCACCACACTCCACACCTTTCTGACTAACTCTTCTACCATAAGAAGAATTGTCCCAACAGGTCAACTCTGTACTGCTGTCATTTATCTAGTACAGGAAGCAAACTGTTGACACAGTTCATGCTAGCTTGTTTTGTCTATTCCACCTAGTTTGGGGGAAAAAAAAAAGTGGCAGTTATTAGAACAGTTGCCCATGGCTTGAATATAACAAAGGAAATCCAACTACACACAGCTAATATTTTTTATCAGTTAGTGGGGGTTTGAGTGGAAAAAGCTATGGGAGAAAATTTTGTCAGCCTGGCACTTCACTGGATCATCTTCCAAAAGATCTTTTATGCAAAAAGAAAATAAAACGAATGTAAAATAACATATTTAATTTTATAAAAACTTTTTTTTTTTTCCTATCTCTTTACATTCACATCCCACATTACATGGCATTAGCCTTCTTTATCTGTGATCTGTTGCACAAAAATGGGAAGCCACCATTAGGAGGAACTGCCTTTCACAAAACCCCATCTTTTCACCAGTGATCCTCTAACATCTTAGAAAAAAAAAATACTACAAAAACCCAAACAGAACATTAAGAATGAGTATTGACTGTAAGACAGCATCCATTAAGTTAAGTGGAAGATCCACTTAGCTCTCACAGTGCTAGCAGTGACTGAAGCACCATACCTGGTATTGCCACTGCAACATGCTTCATAAAGAGGAAGCATTATGGGCTCCTGAGCTAAAGGGAGAAAGACTTGGTGCTCCCCTGGCAGTGCCTCGCCATCCCAGGGAGAGGAGCGCTCCTCTCCTCACCACTGCCTGGAGGCAAACACTCCTTCCACTGTCCTGACCAGA
>NW_008623571.1:0-316 GCF_000691845.1 Merops nubicus | reverse complement strand
GGTTGCCGCTCCGCTCGGTGGCTACAGGTGTGAGGCCTAGCAGGAGGCGAGGCTTCCGACACCACGCCGCCAGGCAGCAGACCCCTACTCGACCCGAGATAGGGTGGCTGGTACCAGCGCACGTGGCCAGACAAACACCCACAGCCGGCCGCTCTTCTTCCCTCCCGCCCCTCGAGTGCGCTCCAGCCGGACCGGGCTGCCGAACAGAGATCACCCCGAGGAACTCGGGCGCTTTACAACCTCAGCGAGCCCGCGGGTTTCACGCCCGCCCGTGGAAGCGCCGGCGGCGATTCGCGCTGCCCCTGGGCGGAGGAGG
>NW_008623570.1:0-7991 GCF_000691845.1 Merops nubicus | reverse complement strand
CGGAAACAGCGCCCCGAGCGCAGCGTTCCGGGGGCGCTGGGGGGCGCCGAGGGCGGGAACCGCGCTGGGCCCTCCGCCCCACAGTTTGCCCTGAGGCGTTTCTTCACGGTCCGCACCCCGATAAATTTATCCTGAGGCTTTTCGCCGCAGTTTTGAGGCGGGGTTTTTAACTCTGTGAGGGTTCCTGTTAAAGAGCTGTTGCCGTGTGTGCCCCTTTGGCTACTGTGGTGGTTTGAGGTGAAAAGAGTTCCTCCAGACTTTGTAGCGAGGGTGGAGGGTGTGTCAGGGGGTTTTCTACGAGTCCTTCTTCCTTCAGTCATTTTTTGTGTCACACTGATTAGGGAATCGTTATCCACTAGAATACTGCTGAAAAATATCGGCTTTTCCCACCGAAAAACAGATAACGTGAACCATAAAAAAGCCTAATTTGAAGTAATTCAGACACTGGCCAACACATCTTGGAGCGAGCATGCTGAGTATGAGGAGAAGGAAAAGCTGGGTCAGGGTTACAGCGTGGAGAGGCCGTAAGGAGGGCAGCAAGCAAACAGTGTCTTTGGGGGAAACAGGGCTTCACCTGCTCTCTCTTGACCTATTTGCAGTAGCTGCACTTCGATGTAAAACTGACTTTAATGATTTCCTCCTGTTATTAGTTAGGTCAAAGTCTCAACTGGCCCTGTGACACCCTTTTGGGGCTCTTTCCTCTGGTGCTGTTTAGCGTGTGTTTTGTGCACAGCAGATGTTCTTTGCATGGATGCAGTAAAACAGATTTATTTGGCAAATTTTTTTACTCAACTGTATTTGTAGGTCTGCTACTTTTTCACGTTTTGGTAACCAAGATCTAGAGGAAAGCAAAAACCTTTTTTATCTTTCCATTAGATCACATAATGAAGAGACTAATCGTTTTGATCGTGGTTTCTTTAGACCCATCACTCTTACCTAGTGAGTGTTATCATCACTGTCAAGTTCCCTAAAGACACCTTCAGGTACCCAAGTGGCTTCCATGGCAGAGGAGAGGGTGCAATCAAACTTCTGTGTCTTCAGCTCTCTGGAACTTGTGGCTTGTCGTGAGTGCTACCAGTCCACCCACTATATTTCTTGGTTTAAAGTCTTTGAAATTAGTACAGGTAATAGCATGTGTCATCGATTTGTGGATCTTTCTATGTACAATAAAAGATGTTTGAGTGAGATTTTGATGGTATTTAGAAATCACTGAGAGGTGGAGCCCACAATTTACTCTGAAGTGGCACGTTTCCTTCTTAGCCCAGCTCTAATGGTAACTCACCAGAGCTCAGTGGCTTCCATTCAGAGTGAGGTATCAGGGCAGTAAAGTGCAGGAATGTAGAGAGAGCAAGATGATCTTAAATATCATAGAATCATAGAATGGTTGGGGTTGGAAGGGACATTTAAAGGTACCTCATCTAGTCCAAACCCCTGCGATGAGCAGTGTGAAGCCACCTTCTTTTGATTCAAATATCTCAGTTGAGGACTGAGTTTGAAACATTATGAGACACAGAACCAAAAAAAATGAAATAAAATACAAAAATTAGGAGTCGGTGCTAACCTCTAACTTAAAAACCTTGGCTGGGGAAGAAAAAAAAGATGCACAGGAAGTGTGGGGGTTGGAAGAGAATAAAATGCCCTTGTTGGGGATGGGTGACGGTTAAGAGCAGCCATAGTCACAGTGAGCTGCTCTGAGGTGCAGAGAGGACCCGTGATCTGCAGGACCTTGGGGGGGCCCAGAGAACGCTCCGTGAAGGTAAGGAGCAGGCACAGAAATGCACACACAGTGTGTTAGCACTTTATCAGCATCTGTTCAGTTCCTGCATGGCCAAAGCAGAGTACCTCAGATCGCTCTGCCGCGTCTGGGTGCCATGTGCTGCTTTCTTGTGCTCTCCTGAGAAGATAGTTCTGAGTGAGCTGTTCTGGGGCTGCAGCTCTGGGAAGAGGTTGCTTGAGCTGTGCTAGGAGGCTACAGCAGTGCTGCTCCAGGGGCTCTCTTCAGGTGGGCTCTCATCCCATTTCTGCAATGGGAAGCTGCAGGTGTATCCTTGTTGGTTGTTCAAAGAGAGTATCCCTATGGATAAACTCCAGAGTTATGCTCCTTTACTGGGAGTGATGTGGGCCTGTGGGCAAATAGACAGGGCTGGCACACAGTGCTGTGACCAGCAAGATCTTTGTCAACTGTCAGTTGAGGCTTAAAAATTATTTCAGTGTGAACAGGGGAGAAATTGAACTTTGAGTAGTTTCAAATACTACAGAAGTGTCTCAAATTCAAAACTAGTACCAAGCAAACCTAATAGTTAAGTGGTGTTGGTACACCTACTGCTTTGCCAACAGGACTTAAAACAGTTGTGAAGGTATCGAGAGTCAGTTAAAACAAACTGCTTTACAAATTTGCATCTGGTATCTTAGATCTTGAGAGGAAGGGGAGGGCTCCACAGTCATATTAAAACTTTCTCACTTTGTGTAAGTTTCTGTATTTTTATCTGCATTGCGAATCTTCTTTCTTACTTTGGTTCTAAAAATATCTATATGCTGGTGTTAGCACACAGCTGCTTTTAAGTTACTGTTTCTGAGTCAGTTTGGTGCTCACATTGTAAACCTGATCCAGTTAAGGTGGGTATGTTCACTTTGAGCTTCTACATGAGCAAAGTCTTCTTTGAAATTGAAAAAGTGTCCTTGCTTCTGGCTTGAGTGTGGTAACTGAAGAGAGGCCTCTGAAACTGAGGCGTGTGTTGAGGTGGGAGAGGTTCCCCAAAATGCCCCAGGAGGGTTTCAGAGGTGGCCCCTATCTCAGATGTTCTGTACAGGTAAGTGGAAAATGAGAATGACTTTCTACTGCCCTCGTTTTGAAGCTTTTTCTCTTCATCCATGCAGCCACAAGCCCATGTGGACACTCATTTCCAACCCTGTGTATACCTGCCAGGGTGCAACCCTTGGCAAACCTACTTTACAGAGTATCTGAATTGCTCCCCTGGTGTGACTTGCTCTCTGCTGCCTGCAGCATGGCCAAGCTTTGGGGGAAGGAGATGGGAAAAAGGGTTATTTTTATTTTGAATGGGTCTAAAAAAGGTGAATCTGGAAAAGGACTGAACTTGTTAAACTGGGAGCGTCTGTGGCACATGTGGAGGTGGAGAAGGACAGAGAGTGAAGCAACTGGCTTTTTGATGGCTCCCAACAGCATCCTTTAATTATCTTACAGAATTCTTGCCTTTTCATATAGAAATAGTATCATCTCTTCTGCTTCTAGGCTCAACACCATGACATTACTTCCAGTATCCAATTTTCTATTGCTTGATTGCCCACCATGAAACTCATAAGCTGTCAAGGAAGCGATCTGCCCTTACACTGAGCATCTTTATTTAGTTTTTCTCTCTCTTGTTTTAGCTTGGCTTACACAGCTATGCTATAAATCACTCCTGCCTCTTCCATGACACCTTTCATCCTATTAGCCACAGTCAGGTGGGTTTGACAGGTAAACAGAGGCCTCCATCAGTCCAGAGAGGGTGTGTGTGGCTCAGGATCACCACCAGGGGATGTGTCAGGAGGCTTCAGGGACCAAAGGGATTGTGGAGAAAGGGGAGCTGGGGTTGGCAAATCATCTGTGGGGACGTGTGGCTCAGTCCCTAAGGAACCAGCCTCTGCTGGGTCTGCTGCCTGTAAAACACTTCTTTATGTGATTATCTAGATGATACAAAACTATTGCTGTTTGAGTCTTTTTTTATTTTTCTAAACTAAAGAATCCTGGTTTTATATTTGTTCTCCACAGCAGGTTTTGATTTGTTGCAGTGGTGATGAGTGGGTCCCATTGATTATATCAAAATAACCAAGATGACATTTGCCTTTGTTTTTCCAAGAGTTTAATTTCAGAAGAGTGGCCTTTTCCATGCTGATTTATCTCTTTCATACATGCAGGATTATTCCCTTATGGCTGTTGCAGGTGCCAGGGATGAGCTTAAGGATATTTAATCCTTATTGTTCAGAAACCAACAAAGAGAAACCTGGTTTAAGGAAATGAAGGAAATCAAATTTGGGAGCTGTTGTGACGCTTCTTCATGCTGCTCACAATAAAATGTAAAGCCTCCAGGATACATTTTAATATTGAGAAATAAATATTTGCACCACAAAAGGCAACATTTATTGCAAAGCTATGCTGCTGACTACAATTAGGCTGCTTTTGGTGAGTCTAAAGAAATTGTCTCAGTATGTGCAGAAGTAAGACTTAGCCCAAAGGGCTGTTTTCTGTTTCATTAAGATTTTCTTTTAAATCCTATATCCTTTAGATTTCTCTTGAGAAGCACTTGCATCGATTATGTTGGTCAGTATGCAGAGTAATATAACTCCTCTCCTGCAGTGTCCTTCTGGTTGTGTTAATTAGATTTCTACTGACTGCAATCAGACCTTAAGCACCTCTCTCATAGTTACCCAAACATATGGGTCTTAATTTCAAACAGAATGTCCCCTAGGACCTCAGTTAATTTCTCCACAAGTAGGAAAAATGAGTTAAATTTGAGTATTTTCTCAGTGGCTGTCGTGTATCTGTGCCATCTGTATGGGACTAGCCTGCTGCAGAGCCTTGCCCTCCTGTTTGGGCACTGGGAGGCCAGGTGAGCTCACAGCAATACCTAAACTGACCCTGGATGCCCATGTTTGGGGAGATGAACCTTGCCCTGTGTGTCTGTGGGGTTTTGGAGTAGTGAGTGCTGTGGAAACCTTACCTGTTGGCTGTGAGACCCAGCAGGTGTTGCACAGACTGCAGCCTGAGCAGCCATGCAGCTTCTTACTCGTGTCCCTTGCCCACAGAGGACTGCTCACTGCTGCAGAAGAAAACCCACAGTGTCTTTCCTGGTGAGCTAACCTGAAATCTGGGTTGTTGGCATTTCTTTTTAAAGAAATGGGAACTTGGATTATTCTGGTACTGAGATGCAATGTTTGAAACAAACATATGCAGAAAATCAGTTTTACTTTTCTCAGGTCACTGTACCAGAAGGATGGAGCCTTCTTACACCCAGATGTATCACCACTTGTATCCCTCACTTCCAGAAGGAAGCAGAAACAAAGGCTGATGCAAAGCACACCAAATGGAAAATAGCTCACATGAATGTAAGTACATATGCTTCAGCTTCTGATATCCCTGAAAAGCAGTTTGGTAGCATCTCTGGAATCACTTTTTGTTGCTTTTTTCCCCCCCTCCCTATGTTTATTGTTACTATCATTACCCTCTGCAGGTTACCTTTGGCTTCCTGTCGTTGCTGTTGCTCTGGAGTTTGTAGGATTTTAAAGATGTGGGGATAACAGTACATGCAGATTCTGTTTTCTTATATAGTTTTGTTCTTCTGCTGAAATGGATGAGAATTTCAGAGGGTGAAAACAGTATTTTTGGTTAACCACCCTCTCTACTGGGCTGCTAAACTTGACCCCTTGAATCTGTTGCCAGGAGTTTGTTTATTTATTTAGCTTCCAAATTAAAAAGCTGCTTTAATCCCTTTGCAGTCCTTATACTGAACCTGGGGTACTGAACCATGCATCAGCCTGCCAGAGAAGCACTTCACCATTTCATGGAAACTTTTTAGCAAGAAAAAAAGTGAAAAAAGAACATGTTCCCACGACAAGTAGACAAAACCTCATGTGCTATCTAAGTATTAGATAGAGCACAGTGACTGTCCTTGCAGGTGCATTTGGTATTTTGCATACTCACATTTGCATTTGGACAGATTTATGCTGGTGGTGTGAATCCCCTCATGATTTCTCATCCCTAGACACTCGTGTAGGAGTGAGGACTGAACATACTTTTTCTTGTGACTGACTCCTGAGCCTGTGATTTGTCCAGGAGGGCCTATACCCTCCCATTTTAACTGCTGCAGGAGTTCCTAACCTAAGGTTCCAAACTGGTTTGGGCTTCTTTGGCTTCTTCCCATTTACCAGGACTTGAAGGGTGGCTAGCAAGAGGAAGGAGACTCCCTTTTTACATGGAGAAAAACAAGGGGGAATGGTTGCAAGTTGCTTCTGAGGAGATTCTGATTGAAGTCCAGAAGAAAATTGTTCACAGTGAGAACAATTAAACATTGGAATGATCTCCCAAGGGAAGTGGTGGATTCCCCTCACTGGACAGTTTTAAGGCCCAGCTCAACATGGTGCTGGGCCATCTCACTTAACCTATAGAGTCAAAATACTGTGTTCAGGCAAAGATAGTAATTCTCCCTGAAGCTAAATAATATCACATCTTCCTTGTACAACAGCCAGAAGTGCTTTTGACCCAGGAGAGGCTGTTTGCCTTGACTGCCTGTGTTGAGGAAATTACTTGTGAGAGCAGAACCTGATGGGCCAGAAAGAAGCCAAATGAATCTGAAGGACTCTTCACAATTGACTGTGATCTACAAAATATATAAAATTCCTTTTCAGGAAGAGGAGAAGCCTAATGAAACATTAACTAAATCTGCCAGTAAAGATTACATAAGTGAAATAGATGACTGGAGGGATGCTGGCTTGTGTTTAAAGAGTGTTATTTAAAGAGTATTTAATTGCAAACTGATTTCTTCAGCTTCAGTTTGCACTGCCTTGCTTGTGCTAGGACGTGGGAATTAAAATCATGGCTCTTTTAGCAGATATAAGTAGTCTTTAAGAGCAGAAATACCTTATTTTCGTTTTGTTCCCTTATGAAAGAGGAGTTCCTCTGCACAGTTACCCAGAGAAAGATTAACTGTTGAAACTGCAAGACTTGGATTTGAAAGCTGCTCTCCTGCCCTCTAGTGTTACTGTGCGAGTCTCGAATCAGCTGATGAGTTTGAGTGTGTGTGAATTTCTGCTGTCTGCTGGAAAGCTGAAAACTTAGCAACTAATCTTTAGTCTAAGTGGAAAATGACAACGGGGAATTACGAGGTTTGAGCTTTCACTAGTTACCTATACAGTTAAAACACTTTTCTTCTTCATAACTCTCCCTCCTTCTCCCTTCTCCCTTCTCCCTTCTCCCTTCTCCCTTCTCCCTTCTCCCTTCTCCCTTCTCCCTTCTCCCTTCTGGCATTTGTAGTTTATTTTCCACTGTAGATCTAGTAAGTGTGTGGAGATACATATTCAGTAGTGCCTTCTTTGGAAATGTTTCATATTGTTAGGTCTTCTCTGGATCCAAATTGCTATAGAAGTGCCAAGGTAAAACACACAGTACAACAGGACTTAGTTTTTTCCTTTTTCACATTTCTTTTTGCCCCCATTATTTTATGTATTTACTTACTTGGGGTTTGCTAATGGAAAGACCTGGCTAAATTCAGCAGAGGTAACTGTAGTGATTTGAACCATGTACCTGTTCCATCTTCAATGCTTCTCACAGATCACAAACATGTCATGAAGGTCACTGTATTCTTTAGCTTATTTTTTCTAAGTACATTTACTCATGCAGGCATTATGCCCAGGATCCAAAGTTTCTCTTCTCCTTCTCTCCAGATTGCCCTCTCCTTGGCTTTACTGTCCTGCTCCAGTCTTCAGATATGGGTCAGTCTCTCCCTTTTTGGTGGTCCTACATGGCTCTCATCAGAAATAGCTAGCCAGCATTTCATAGCCTTTGAAATCCCCAAATGTAGACCCCCATTGCTAAAAAAACAGAAGGAATGCCATGGCATTTTGTGCTGTGTAAACACATGAATAATAAAACCAAATATCAATCCCATGTAGCAATAGGCTCAACTGCAAAACCAAGAGAATTCCTTAGTGAGATGTTAAAATAAAATGTTGTCAAAAATTTGTCATCCATAATATGTGATAATGGAAGGTCTTCTGGGTGTTCTTTTTTGTGTTTTTTTTTTTATTATTATTTTTGACAAACTGTGATATAATCCTCCAGTCCTCAGCCAGGCATTGAAAACTTGGTCCTTCCAATATTAAGGCTAAAGAAAAAGAGCTAACCAATCCACAGCAACATAGTGTGGCACACTCAGCTGGATGTTATGGACCCTTATGAGGTTGTGATGGATACACTTGACCCCTAGCCATACTTTGGT
>NW_008623569.1:39737-49767 GCF_000691845.1 Merops nubicus | reverse complement strand
AAAAAAAAAGTCAAGAAAAGGAAACTAGGTCAAGCAATTCACATTTGCTGAAAAGGACAAAGAACGCTGCAGATTTTTTATTACCTTATGCAAGTGCTTCCAAATATCTGAGGCATCCTTTTTATCTGATTCAAATCCCACAAGAGTAATCCATGATTAAATTTAGTGGGTGTGAAATTTCATTAGGTCGTTCAATTTTAAGCATATTGGATAATGAAGTTCCATCATCCTTCAGAATTAAAGAAAAAAATTAATACTGTAATTTTTATCTCACTTCCAGCCTTTCCCCATCTGTGAGATTATTCTCATTCATGTAAGACATCAGTGTCTTGCAGATCCATCTTTGATGCACATGACCTTTGCTATCGAGAGAGGTCAGCTGCTTGGAAATGTTGGCAGGCAGTGAAGTGCTTGGCTGAACCTCCTGACCGCTCAGTGAAAAGCTAAAATCCCAACTAGACTTCACCCAGTGATTGTTCAGGATAAATCCAGACCAGAAATCATAGAATCACAGAATGGCTTAGGTTGGGAGGGACCCCAGAGATCAGCTCATCCAACCTCCACCCAACCTGGCCTTGAACAGATCCAGGGAAGGGGTATCCACAGCCTCTCTGGGCAATCTAGTCTAGTACTGAAGAAGTTCTTCCTAAGATCTATAAATATATGCCAGTTTGCTTGAACCAAAGCCACAGAGCAGCCCGCTATGTTTTACAGTCTCAGGCAAGGTTGTTTTCTGAAAGCTGATGATTTCTCAGAAAAATCCTCGGATTAATTCAATACTATCACACACGATCACGTTTCTGTTGGTACGGGAAAAATGTTAATAGGTAGCAGATGCCACATTAAGTCTTCATTTACCAGTCCAAAGAGCTGGGAAATTCCAAAAGAAGCCACCGGCTTGCTTTGTATGAAAAGGCTCCTTGCTAAGACAAAACAAGAGAAGTTTGGAGATCTTCTGGGGTTTAGAAATTCTGCTTTTTCAAAAAGATTGTTTTGAACTCATACTTTACAACATGGAAACACCAGCAGGATTCTATAAGACCAGCAGCACAACGATGGGGAGCAGATTGGGCAAGCCAACAGCCAACTACTTAGACCTACACTACCCTGTGTTTCCCAAGTAGAGAAAATAAATTCTGCTTTTTCCTCCAAAAACTAC
This sequence comes from Merops nubicus, assembly GCF_000691845.1. Lineage (NCBI taxonomy): Eukaryota > Metazoa > Chordata > Aves > Coraciiformes > Meropidae > Merops > Merops nubicus. The sequence goes on along the minus strand of NW_008623569.1, from coordinate 48,608 downwards.
AATTAAACTTTTTAATTTCATGTCTAATCCTCGGGGAGAGCCCAGCTGAGGAAGAGTTAAATGACAGCCAGGACTCATCTCGCTGTATTTGCAAAGCACTTCACAAAGCAGATGAAGCCACTTTATGCCAGTACAAATAAATAATATCTATATCCACATCATAACAATGTCTTTTCATCTTGATGCCGTTCACCAAAGCATGATGACAACTAATTGTTGGTGAAACAGGAGTTGTCAATTCTGCCTTAATCATGTGTTTACTTTCAGAATGACAGAAGTTGCAATATTTCTCCCATTCTCCTAAATGGCTACCAGCTGTTTGCAGTAAATGAACTGAAAACAGAAAACACCAATCTGCCTCCTCTATTCTTCTGTGCTTTATTGCTGGATAGTTTGCTCATGGAAGAAGAAGAACAAGAAAAAAGAACACCCAAAAATTCAGTGAAGAAGCTGAAGCTTTGCACATCTAGGAAAGCATCAAGGAAAAGGGATTCTCCTCCTTCTCTGCTCTATACTACGGAGGCCACCTCTGCAGTACTGGATCCACTGCTGAGTTCCCCAGTTCCAGAGAGACCAGGAGCTACTGGAGAGAGTCCAGTGGAGGCTGTGAAGCTGCTGAGGGGCCTGGAGCATCTCTGTGCCAGGAGAGGCTGAGAGCCCTGGGGCTGCTGAGCTGCAGAAGAGAAGCCTCAGAGGGGATCTGATCAAGGCTGAGCAAGAGCTCAAGGGCCCTGTGGGGCAAGAGGCTGGGGCCAGACTCTTGTCAGTGGTGCCCAGCGACAGGACAAGGGGCAACGGGCACCAACTGGAACCCAGGAGGTTCCACCTGAGCAGGAGGAGAAACTTCTTTGGTGGGAGGGTGGCCGAGCCTGGAGCAGGCTGCCCAGAGAGGTTGTGGAGTCTCCTGCTCTGGAGAGAGTCCAAACCCCCCTGGATGTGACCCTGGGCACCCTGCTGTGGGTGACCTGCTGGAGCAGGGGGGTTGGCCACGATGATCTTTCCAACCCCCACCATGCTGTGAAAAGATGACAAAAGGATCACAAGGACAGATACTACTCCATGGCAAAAGAACAGTATTTGTTAGTCTCAACATTTATTAAAAGTACACCCCTATAGCGCACATCTCCGCTAAACAAATCTGTGAGGAATTCATTTCAGAGTCTCCTAGAGTAGGAGTTGTGAGACATCAGTCAGACAACAGCAAAACAAACACTACAGAACAGTGAACTGACAAGCCAACCTGCACCTTTAAATAGCACCAATGGGCTTCTTCTGTCAATAGCTATTTTCTGGCCAAGCTCCACCACATCCTCCCTCAACTTCACCCAGACCTGCCTTTCTCACATGACTAAAATCCTCATCCAAGTCTGGATCAATGTCATTCTCAGCCTGTTTATCCCTCGTGCAGTTTCACACACACTTTCTTTATCCGTCCTGCCTTCCTGTCTATCTCGGATGCTTTCCTTGATCTCCTCTCATGGAACTGAACACATTCACCAGACACATTATCGGACACCTCCAGAGTCAAAAGGGCAGAAGACAAGACACCGTAGGGAGCAGGAGAGCCAACAAGGCTATGACCCCAATTACATAGAGACAGACTAATGATGCACCTACATCAGTGCTTCAGCGTGGGCCAGGAGTGTACTCCCCATCACACTTGAATGTCCTGCACGGCACATGCGGGCTGCATGGATGCCATGGACCTGGAGGAGAAGCTAGAGGAGAGCATGGAGGAGAATGAGAGGGGTGAAGCTATTTGATGATGTTGGTAACACTACAGGACTGGTAATGAGAAAAAGGAGGAACATGAAGGTAGGGAAGAAGAAATGGCCTCAAATTGTACCAGGGGAGGTTGAGTTTGACCCTGAGGAACAATTTCTTGCCCTGGAGGGTTGTCCAGTTCTGTGCCAGGCTGCCCAGGGCAGTGGTGGAGTCCCCATCCCTGGAGGGGTTTCCAAGCCGTGGAATGTGGTGCTGAGGGACATGGGTCAGTGGGGACCTGGCAGTGCTGGGGGAATGGTTGGACTCCATGATCTTAAAGGTCTCTTCCAACAAAAATGAGCCTACGATTCTATGAAAAATGAGAAATATGTGAATATAAACTCAAGAGACTTTGGCTTTTTCAGGGGTCTGGTCAGTGGAATCGCATGGGATGCTGTCCTTAGCAGGTCTGTGAGAGCTGGCTGTTCAGGGCTGGCATCAGAGAAGCCAACACTTTGCTGGAGATGGCACTGTCAAGAAGGGCAACAAGAAGGCCTTCTGCAGGTATGCTGGCAGCCAAAGGAGAACCAAGAGAAACATGGGCCCACTGAAGAGGCAAGGCATCTAGCAGCAAAGGACACAGAAAAGACTGAGATAATTCAGCTCCTTCTTTGCTTTGTCTTTATCAGCTGGCTCTGCTCCCATGTGCCCGAGAGCTGGTGGTCTTGGCAGAGTCTGAAGGAGTGAAGTACAACTGTTGATAGAGAACGGATGAGTCGTGGACCACTTAAGCAACCTGGGCATACACAAGTCCATAGTGCTAGATGAGATAGTGCCAAGGGAGCTGGCTGATGTCATTGCCACTCTGTCATCTCTGAATGGTCATGGCGATGGGGAAGGTCCTGACTGGAAAAAGAGAAACATCACACCCGCCTTCTAGAAGAGTCAAGAGGACAGAAAGAGGAATGCCAGCCCCGTCAGCCTCACCTCCCTATCCCGAAGTTCATGAAGCAAATCCTTCTGGAAACCATAAGCAGGCATGTGAAGAATAAGGAGGTGATTTGGAATAGCCATACTGGATCTGTGAAGCAAATATCAGCTTCCCTGACTGCCTTCATTAATGACACAACATTAATCCTGGCTTGGATCAGCACTGGTATGGCCAGCAGGACTAGAGCAGAGATCATCCTGCTGGCCACAGCACTGGTGAGGCCACAGTTCAAATCTTCAGTTCAGTTTTGGGCATCTCCCTCCAAGAAGGACCCTGAGGGGCTGGATCGTGTCCAGTGAAGCTGGTGAAGGGTCTAGACTAGAGCATGAGTCTTGTGAGGAGCAGCTGTGGGGTTGTGGAACCTGCAGAAAAGGAGGCTCAGGGGGAGACCTCCTTGCTCTCAACAACTTCCTGACAGGAGGCTGGACCCAAGTGGGGGTCGGGCTCTTCTCCCAAGGAACAAGTACCAGGACAAGAAGAAATGACTTCAATTTGTGCCACGGGAGGTTTAGGTTGGTCATGAGGAACAATTTCTTCCTCACAGGGGCTGTCCAGGCCTGTCCTAGGTTGCCCAGGGCAGTGGTGAGTCCCCATCCTTGGAGAGGTTTCCAAGCCAATGGTCTTAAGGGTCTCTTCCAACCAAACCACTTCAGTGATTCTAACTGGCTTGATGGCTGACAAGAAAGCCACTGGTGCCATTTAGCCTGAGCACAGCGCGGCTCTCAGCATGGTCTTCCCCAGGACCAGGGAAATGAGGACTTGATAGGTGAAAAAACAGCTGGATCATCAGACTGGAAGGCTAGTTGTTGGTGGTTCATAGTCAAGCTGGCACCTTCAAGGCTTGGAGCATACAGAAATGTGAGGAGGGCAGCAGCTGGGTTTGCTCAGCCAGAAGAAAAGGAAAGCTGGAGACCTCAATGCCATCTGCGCCAACCTGCTGCAGGGTTAGAAGGAAGACAGAGCCACACTCAGCTTGGAGGTACACAGCAAAGACATGATGTGCAATGGCTAGAAGTTGCTGCAAAAAAATTTATCTCAATATAGAGAGAAAACACATCTAGAGGGAGGGTGGAACTGAGGCCCAGAGAGGGGATGGAAATCTCCTTTCTTGGCTAAATTTTAAACTCAATTGGATGTAACTATACATCTAACTTTGAAGTTGGCTTTGATTTGAGCCAGGAGTTGAAGAAGAAAGATCTGCAGAGACCCCTTCCAAATGAAATTATTCTAGGATTTAATATATTAACCAGAGAGTTTCTGACACAGAATTACTTAATAATTGCTATTTTATGCTTTCTCTCTTCCCCTTCCACACTTCAGTTCCTGCTTCTTCTGTCTCCTCCCCCCTGAAATGGCACCTTTTTGTGCCATACTTGCAATTACAAGAAACGTGGCTTTACATGAAACATATTTGAGAGAGAAATCTTATTTTCCACCTGAACTGGGACGCTGAGAGATGCTGGATTCATTTTGGGCGCTGTGATCTAAGTGGTGTCAAGTCCCTTCTGTTATTAGAAGAATGCTGGTGATGAAGAGAGCGGTGGAGGGAGAGCACAGAACTCAGCGTGCCTGGGAATAGGTGATAAATTAGAATATGGGAATAGCTTTGATCATTCCTCTCGAAGCTAATTTACTCTTTGGTTTTTTTTTTTAAATGGGCAGTTCTACACCGCAGCTTAATGAAGAAGGTCAATAAACCAGAGTGGAGTAATGACACACAGTGACTGAGCTGTCAATCAGAAAGAAAGCTCCTGCATTGTTTGCTCATGATATACAGGAAAGAGCTGTCTTAGACCCAAGGATCTAAGCCACAAATGTAATTCCCACGGTGAATGATATTTGTCAGAAAATGACACGAAATGGAGCTTTCTGATTCAATGCAAGCAACGTACATCAGAAGAGTTTTCCTCCCTGTCCAAGATGCTGCATATAGTCTGGAAAATTAACTGCAAATCGAGTGTAGACAGTGTGGCAGGAAGGGGAAAAAAAAAAAAAGAGAGTGAAATGAGAGTGTATTTAAATTAATCCTTGGGCAAGGGATAAAGAATTAACCCCCCAAAGTGGTGAACGCTCAGTGCAGACACGAGCAGCTGCCCTGGGCAGCACCTTTGTCCCCTCCCGGAGGGTCCAGCCACCAAATGTCCCAGCACAGACCCTGCTGCTATCACTGGGCACGGCAAGTGACAAGTATCAGCTCGGTGCCAACGGCAACACGGGGGGCAGGGCTGCTTGCCTGCACCCACCCAGGCTTGGTGTCCTGCCCAGGGGTGCTACCAGGGCTCCCCTGGGGGTTTGTTCCTGCCCTTGCTGCAAGAAAGGCACTGACAGCAAGGGCCAGAGAATCACAGAATCACAGAATCAGAGAATCACTATGGTTGGAAAGGACCCCTAGGATCACTAAGTACAACCTTCCAACACTCCCCTACCCACTAGACCATAGCCTCAAGTGCTACATTCACTCATTTTTTGAACCCCTCCAGGGGTGGTGACTCCACCACCTCCCTAGGCAGCCTGTTCCAGTGCCTCACCACTCTCTCAGAGAAGAAATTTTTCCTAATACCAAATCAAAACCTCCCCTCGCACAACTTGAGGCCATTTCCCCTCCTCCTATCATCAGCAATTTGGGAGAAGAGACCAACACCAACCTCACTCCAATCTCCTTTATAAGTAGCTGTAGAGAGCAATAAGGTCACCTCTCAGTCTCCTCATCTCTAAACAACCCCAGTTCCCCCAGCCAGGCCTGTTTTCCAGCCCTCTCACCAGCCTCTTTGCCCTTCTCTGGACCTGCTCTAGCACCTCCATGTCCTTGAACAGGCAAGAAAGGACATTGGGATTGTCCTGATGTGGGGAGAGTGGCCAGGGACGTGGCGGGAGGTTGAGGCCCTTCATTACAAACTGGCAATGATGCACATGAAAACCAACAGATTGCCCTGAGGGCACAAGGGAGGGCTGGTGAAACTTGGAAAAGGTAAAAATAAGCCAAACAAGCTCCCTGGGAAGATGGAGGAGATTTGAGAATTTATTTTTTCTTAATTCACTGCACCACACCTTTATTAAATTACAGAAGGAAAAAAATTCATTTACAAAAAAAGATATTGTTCATTACGTGTATTCATAATGAAAACTGAGTAGTAAAAAAAGAAAGTCTACTAGTAAAACATATTAACACCAGTTAGACCAGTGAGGACCAAAAGGAATTTCAGGGCAAAATAAAAACCTCTGCAAAGTTTGATCTTTAACCTTACAACCCAAACCATTCTATGGTTCTGTGATGTTTGGTGGATAAGTAAAATCACAACCAACAAAATTCACTGATAGGTGTAAAAGAATCACAGACTGGATTGGGTGGGAAGGGACCTTTAAAAGTCATCCAGTCCAACCCCCCTGCAGGGAGCAGGGACATCTGCAACTAGAGCAGGTTGCTCAGAGCCCTGGCCAACCTCACCTGGAATGGTTCCAGGGATGGGGCAGTGACCAGAGAGGTTGTGGAGTCTCCTTCTCTGGAGAGATTTCCAACCCACCTGGATGTGATCCTGGGCACCCTGCTGTGGGTGACCTGCTAGAGCAGAGGGCTGGATGAGATGGTCTGCAGAGGTCTCTTCCAATCCCACCATTCTGTGATTCCATAATTCTGTGACTTAGGAGATTTCATATTAGGGAGCTTAAACCAAAATAACAGCTATTGGTGGGACTTCACCTGCATGCACCTAGAGAGGGGAAAGGAAGAACCCTCCCTGTCTTTTTGTTACTGAGGTCTTGTGGCTCTCTGCAGCCCCTGCTGCTGGTCCTGCCATGGAGAGAAGAAGGAACAAAGTGGACCACAAGGACCTGCTCCAGACTGCAGATGATAGCCTCTCAGCCTGTGTCATGCTTGAAAAACACATGATTACTATAATACAGGGAGTGAAATGAGGAAAACATCTAAGAAAATGAAGTTTCCAGCTTTCAGGCAGAGGTCAATAAACAGGGTAACTTTTTTTTTTCATGGTTTCAGACAGCTTGGCAGGATCTTTGTGGTGTTGGTATATCAAAAGATAAAGAGATTATGAAAAAGAACATGAAAGTGAAGATCTGAAGAGCTTCTGCAGAATCAAAAAGTCCTTCTAAAGCTACTGCAATAGCACAGATGTTACATAAACAGCATAAACAGACCTCATTTAAGTTTTTGCAACTTTGGTGCTTCATCTTCCTTCCAAACTTCAAACGAGTTAAATATTTCAGTTCCTTCCTGAGCCTTTTGTTTCAGAAGCACATTGCAGTGGGTATTTACGTACCATTTACACCTAGACGAACCATCCTGCAACCTGCAGGTGACATCAGCTTCTTGCATGGCATTTACCCTTCCCTTGCAGAAGGAATCATCACTTTTTTTTCAGCAGAAAATTAAAAAAGCCAACTGCTTGGTAATCATGTCTTGGAAGCAGGTACAAGACACTGTCAGGATTATTTTATACGACCACTGGCAGAAGAGGAGACGTTCTGAACACAGTTAAGAGTACCAACAGGCAACAAAGTTGTATCCCCAGGTCATCACATCTCAGCTAAGAAAGAAGTTACATGGGTTCAGACTTCTTCTCATGATTAAACGCATTAAAAAATAAGATTCTAGCTTAAAATTTTCACTCATAAGAGTGAAAAAGAAGGAAGTCTTGTACTTCCTATAGTACCTGTCTTCTAGAACTATATATAAACTACGTAACTCAATAACCTGTTTTACTGGAGTATGTAATAAAATCACTGTCAGTACTGAATTAATTTTCCACCCCAGTGAAAACTTGCCTGAAGTAACTGGAGATGTGGCATTTTAGTCCAAATCCCAGCACATATCAATCACCCCACAACTGTTTTGTCTCCTGTGTTACCTTTTTGCACTTTGTTTTTTTTTTATTTTTGCTTACTAAAATTAGTACTGAAGACAGGAGTACCAAACTAAATATAATTTATGTATATCATTCTATGACAGTCATACAGAGGTCTAAAATCAGTTATTATACACACAAATATATTTGACATCATTGAAATGTAGAATGGTTTGGGTTGGAAGGGAACTTTCAAGGTCATCTAGCCCAACCCCCCTGCAGGGAGCAGGGACATCTGCAACTAGAGCAGGTTGCTCAGAGCCCCGGCCAACCTCCCCTGGAATGGTTCCAGGGATGGGGCAGCGACCACCTCTCGGGGCAACCTGGGACAGGGGCTCACAACCCTCAGCACAAAACATTTCTCCCTTCTCTCTAGTCTAAAACTCTCCTCTACTAGTTTCAAACCATCCCCCCTTGTCCTGTCCCAACAGGCCCTGCTCAAAAGTCCCTCCTCAGCTTTCTGAGAGGCCCCTGGAAGTCCTGGCAGGCCCCCAGAAGGTCTCCCCAGCTGGAGCCTTCTCCTCTGCAGGCTGCCCAAGCCCAACTCTCTCCTGCTGGGCTCCCAGCAGAGGGGTTCCCCCCTTGGGTCATTGCTGGGGCTCCTCTGGCCCCGCTCCAGCAGGTCCCTGTCTCTGCTGTGCTGAGGACTCCAGAGCTGCCCCAGCACTGCAGGGGGGTCTCCCCAGAGCGGGGCAGAGGGGCAGGAGCCCCTCCCTGCCCTGTTTCCCACGCTGCTGGGGGTGCAGCCCAGGCTGCTGGGGGCTCCTGACCAGCTCCTCACCTCCAGCACCCCCAGGGCCTTCTCACCAGGGCTGCTCTCTATCAACTCATTGCCCAGCCTGTTTTGAGCTACATAGAAATAGATGTAAATATACATTTGACATGATTTTTAAGTAGATATGTTAATTATGCTCAAGATTCATTTGAGGAGCAAAATGGAGCCCAGCAGTTTCTGATGAACATGACATTGAACAGCAAGAGTGGCAAAACCCAAGAGCTTGTAATTCCTCAGCCAACTCTTCATCATAACAAGGCATTAAGTTTGTGGACGGGATAAACAAGATCCACCAGACAGGCTGCTGGTCCCAGTCAGACCCAAAATGCAGTGGTTCAACATGACTCAGCTGTGAGGTAGGAAACAGAACGGGGATAAAAATCCATTGTGGGCTCTTCTCTCATCTCTAGAAGGTCTTGCTGCTGGGATGTCCTGCACTAACACACTACAGCTTCCAGGGCTCCCAGACACAGCCTGTACTAGTAATCTATTCTGAAACACATTCTGGTTGTAGGATGGTTTTCTGATTCTTAAGCCCTAAT
>NW_008623569.1:39084-39706 GCF_000691845.1 Merops nubicus | reverse complement strand
GTTGAAGAGAGTGAAAGAGTTTGCTCTCATAATTAATGTCCAACAAGAATAAATGTTGTTGTATGGCAAAACACTTAATCCCATGCTGCGTTTTCACCTGAATAGGGATGCATTTGATCTTGGGTATCTTTCTAAGCCACGACTGATGCAAGGCCAAGCAACAGGTTTTGTTTGAAACCCACAGCAGCAATGCTGCCTGATGCCCATCAAAACATTTGTAAGGACCTAAGAACCTGACAGATCTCCTACAGCATACCAAGCAGACTCAAAGTGGAAAGACAGTTTTGGAAATGCTCAAGGCCAGGTTTGATGGACCTCTGAGCAAACTGGTCTAGTGGAAAATGTCCTTGCCATTGATAGAGGGGTTAGAATTAGACGATTTTTAAGGTCCGTTCCAACCCAAACCATTCCATGATTCTATGATACAAATTAACGAACCAAGTAAAATTATAATCACCTCAGGACAGAAACTGGATTTTATCAGAAACAGGGTAGGCAGCAGGAGTAGTTCAGGGATCATCCCCCTGGACTGGGCACTGGGGAGGCTGCACTTCAAATCCTAGGGCCAGTTTTGGGCCCCTTCCTCCCAGAAGGACCTTGAGGGGCTGGAGTGTGGCCAGAG
>NW_008623569.1:3024-38880 GCF_000691845.1 Merops nubicus | reverse complement strand
AGGTTGAGGTTGGACCTTGAGGAACAATTTCTTGCCCTGGAGGGTTGTGGAGGGCTGTGCCAGGCTGCCCAGGGCAGGGGTGGAGTCCCCATCCCTGGAGGGGTTTCCAGGCTGTGGAGCTGTGGTGCTGAGGGACATGGGTCAGTGAGGACCTGGCAGTGCTGGGGGAATGGTTGGACTCCATGATCTTAAAGGTCTCTTCTAACCAAAAGGATTCAATGATTCTATAATCCAATCAGTGCTTTTTGAATAAAATCAACCCTAACGAATATCACTAGAATTCTGACTTTAAAGCCCTAGAATAAACTGAAAAAGGAAGTGACAACATCATTCACTTTCAACATTATTCATGCTCTCATCACAATGATTTTCAAAAGCACTGTTTACTTTTGAGACCCTTCCTCCAGGTCAGCTAAATTGCTTTACATAAAACAAGGAATGACATTTGGTCATGTTAAATAGATGACAGCATAAGGGATGTCTGAGGGAACTTACTGGACCAATCCCTCCATGATTCACCATGGAATTAGAACGAAAGAGCTCCAAACCATTAGAGTGACTGTGAGTTGGTGTCTTACCTGTTTGAAAATGCTTTCAAGCAATTTTCCAGAAAGCCTTTTGGTGTAATTTGTGCAGGCTTTCAGGAGATTAAAGAAATTGTAGATGCAGGTTCCTTTCAAAGGAAACAGAAATGGGCTAAAACTGATTTATTAGTGGTCGAGGGCAGAGCATGGCCAAGTGAGACTTAAGATTGAAGATTTTTCCAGGAAATTTTGGGAAGAGGCACTGCAATTACTGTAATAGTAATCAGCCAGATCTCCTATACGCCTTCAAATTATGTCATTTACATATGGGAGGAGGTCAGGAGGGATTAAGAAAGTAAATATATTGCCTGATTAGGTATTCAAGCTCAGGACATTAGAAGGACTTTTTCAATGAATATTCAAGAAGGTCTTTGTTTCCCAAAGGTTGAGTTGTACATACATGATAAATTGAATACGTAGCCAAAGTCTGGTCAGAAAACTACAGATCCCACCAGTGTGCCTCGGTATAGACCTGTTCCATGGTGAAATCAGACTGGTTTGGTTCTTTATTACCTACTCCATTTTACCTTGTGAAAATAAAGTTGGGGAATATCCACAGGCATGGAAGGAAGAACTATGATCTGACAGGGATGTGTCCCCTGCTCACTGTCTGTGCTTTCTTAACAGAAGCAGATGATAGTTCCAAATTATTCTGAATTTGTGCAACATTTAGTACAAGACAGAATATCACAGTGCACAGCTTTAGCCTTTTATTTGGGACAGACAGTACAGGGAAATTGCATGATTATCACAGGAAGGAATTTTTAATGCTGAGGGTGTTGAGCCCCTGGCCCAGGTTGCCCCGAGAGGTGGTCACTGCCCCATCCCTGGAACCATTCCAGGGGAGGTTGGCCGGGGCTCTGAGCAACCTGCTCTAGTTGCAGATGTCCCTGCTCCCTACAGGGGGGTTGGACTGGATGATCTCTAAGATCCCTTTCAACCCAAATCATTTTATCATTCTATGCTTTCTTTGATTCACATCTTGAAGAATGTAATCTAATTTGGAAATTAAAGTCCAGATAAGCTCAACTACAAGACCAAAGCAGCTTTCCAGGAAGAAAACTGAGCTCAACTTTTGGTAACTACACATTTTTATCCTGATTTCCCAATTTATAATAATAAAATATGTATTTACTAATAGATATTTACCTTAATTTTCATAAAATGTACCTGGGGTTAAGTTAGAAAAAATATTGGGTGATGGTCTCACAAGGGCTCTCTGCTGGAAAGAAGAGATGGGTTCCAACTCAGAAGAGCCAAGACGGCTCTAGGAGAACCTCCTGCTTTCCTCGCCTTCTCTCAGCTGCTATTCTCTCATCCTGCTATCAAAGAAGTTGAGACCAGCTTTTGACGTCTCCACTAAATGCACATTCTAGGATAACAAACCAATGTAATGTTCATCACCCAGAACGTGCAGCGCCACAAGGCCACAGTATGAATAGGGACATCTTTCAGATGAGAGGACACTGCTTCTCCTTTCCAGTTTCTGCTGTGTGACTCATCATCAGCCCAAATTTGGGAGGATGTGGAAATCCATTGACAAAGCAGCACCAGCTGCAAAGGCTTTTTGTCCACAGATCCTCATGAACTTTGGAAAAAAAACCCAAACTGTACAAAAAAATAATCAAGAAACCAGGCATGTAGACAAACTGCAGCCGAAGATGCTGAATCTTTGCCTAAAAGCCATAAATTTTTCCATAAAAGCCCATAAAGAACTAAAAGGAAGATTTCGGTCCTGCCAGTGAGGAGTTAATGGGGCCAGATTTTAAGGTATTGCTGTTTGATCTCCACTGTGCCCACCCCATCACCTGCTCTCTGAGGACAGCTCCAGCCAAAGCACTCCAGGGCTCAAGCAATATCAGAGGGAAAACTTCAGCTCGACCAGATCGATCAGCCGATCTGCAACTAGAGCAGGTTGCTCAGAGCCCCAGCCAACCTCCCCTGGAATGGTTCCAGGGATGGGACAGCGACCACCTCTCGGGGCAACCTGGGCCAGGCTCTAACCACCCTCAGTGTCAACAATTTCTTCTTTCTCTCTAGCCTAAATCTCCCTTTTTTAGTTCCAAACCACCCCATCTTGTCCTGTCCCGTCCCAACAGGTCCTGCTCAAAAGATTGTCCCCAGCTTTCTTATGGGCTCCTTTAAGAAAGGTCCTTTCCAACATGAATTATTCAATGACTTCACTTCAAATTTATGGGACAATTTCAACCAGAAAGAAAACGTGAGGACTCAACCTGCTGGACATTTATTTGGACTCTGGTCCCATTCCAGTATAATGAAAAATAGAGCAGGATTATAAATAAATAGGAAAAACTTCCTAAAATATCCTTACAACCTTGTGATGACTCTTGAAACTAGAGCATACAGGTTCAGACCTTCTTGGACAAAACTGAAGCTGGTTCTTCCATATTCCTAAAGAAAAATCTAACCCTGGTGTGAAGGGCAAAATCAGCATCTCTCTTTGCTCTTTATTTCCTTCAATTTTCTCATAAATGCTTGAAATTAAACATTTTGGGTTGAACTAAATAATTTCTATTAAACATAACCAGACTGGCCGGCAGACAAATGGGGTGTTTGGAGAAGAATAAATATTAATTACTCTAACGGAATGGAATTATTTTTACATTTTCAGTTTGTTTGAGAACTTAAACGTAACATCACAGCCACAGCCCAAGCTGAAGAGGCAGAAAAAGAACTATTGACACAACTGGGAGTGGAGAATGGGGACAAAACAGGGTGATGGAGGGACCCAAGCCCGGAGATGAGAGCTCAAAGAAGCCCAGGGAAAGCTGATGAAGGATGGCTAGAGAGGGATCTTCCTAAACCCTCTGGGTGGAATAACCACAGACACTGGCTATCCATGTCCTAAACTGATAGAAAAAGAGTTCTTTGCCCCAGTAAAATTATCTTATCTTTCTTTCAGCTCTTTCTCAACTAAAGAAGGACATAGACATACTGGAGCAGGGCCAGAGGAGGGCCATGAAGATCATCAGGGGGCTGGAAACTCTCTCCTATAATGACAGGCTGACACAGCTGGGGTTGTTCTGCCTGGAGAAGAGAAGGTTCCAGGGAGACCTTCTGGTGGTCTTTCAGTATCTGAAGGGGCCTACAAAAAAGCTGGGGAGGGACTTTTTCACAGTGCTTGTAGTGATAGAACGAGGGGTAATGGCTTCAAACTGGAAGAGAGGAGATGTAGATTAGAAATTAGGAAGAAGTTCTTCACTATGAGGGTGGTCAGACACTGGCCCAGGTTGCCCAGGGAAGCTGTGGATGCTCCACCCCTGGAGATGTTCAAGGTCAGCTTGGATGGGGCTTTGAGCAACATGGTCTAGTAGGAGTTGGCCCTGCCAATGGCAGAGGGGTTGGAACTGGATGATCTTGAAGGTCCCTTCCAACCCAAACCATTCTACGATTCTATGATTATTCCTAAAATCACAGTGACTGCAAAAATTTCTCTTTCCTTTTTCCACTGTGATACATTTTCCTGGGTTTTCCACATCCTGGTAAACACACCAGACATGTTTTTAAAGGAAGAAAGCCAATTTGTAACGCTCTGTTGAATTTTTAAAATGATGTCATGCCCTGTTCTTTAATAGAATCCTGACTATTTGTTCACACAGAAGAAATTTAGTGTTTAGCCTATATTTATAAAGAGTCACGTAAATACCTAAGCAGAGAGGGAAAAAAAAACCACAACAGTCTTCAGGATTAAAAGATAAGGAAGATACTAATCTTGTAGCATGGGTAGGCTCTGCAGGGAATAACACCTGTAAGGCAGAAGGCACAATTATGCTGAGCCCCCCAGAACTGCTGTAGAAAATACTATTGGGAGGGACAGAAACATCTATTTCCCCAGTAACTACCAGATCCTACTGATTTCCCTGAAATTATTAATTGCTTGCAAAGGAAACCTCCTGAAAACACCCCATCTGCCCTTGTAGGAGTGGCTCTGCCAGGAACATGATGCTTTGGAGGAACCAAATGGTGTTTAGAAGTGGTGTAGGTGTGTTGCTGAGGGACATGGATGGCGGTGGACTTGGTAGAGTCAGGTTAATGGTTGGACTCTATGAACTTAATGGTCTGTTTCAAAAGAAATGATTCTGTGATTCCATGAAATCTGGGATATCAGAGCTGACCTTTGGGTTTTTTTCATGTGGCAATTAGAGATGTTAATTTATTTTCTGATATGCACAGAAAAGCCAGTGGGAAAGGACTCATAGATGTCACACTTGCAGAAGAAGGAGGAGGAGGAGAGGGAGGAAAAGGAGGAGGAGGGAGAGGAGCAGGAGGAGGGGGAGGACAACAACAACAACAACAACAAGAAGCATTTCCATTTATCACAACATGTTTGTTATCTTATCACAGCAGCATCCCTCCAAGAGCTTAGTCAGGCATCGTGTTTTATCCCTAAAGCTTTGGGTTTAGGCATAGCACATGTATACCCCACAAAGACAGGTGGATTCCAGTCAAACCAAAGAGGATCCATAAATACCTCATATTTTTAGGATATGCAATGTTTGCAAGCCTGCATTAAATCAAACACACTTCCGACATCTACTTAAGCTTCCGCAATAAACTGGCCAATGATTAAAAAAAGAAGAAAACACTTAGAAGTCAGGCAAACATTTCCTGAAAGCAAATTAGTATGGTTCATACCTAGCAGAAATGTGGAGTTTTATACCAAAACTGCAAAAACGTGTCATATGGGCACATATTAATGACAGCACTTTCAGCTGGTCCTCTGCCCAGTGCAGCAGAGTCCTTGAGCACCAGAGAGCAAGACCTGCTAAGCAGGACAAGGCTTAAAAGCGTGGTTTAACCATAGAACACGAGTTTTAAAGCTGACAACAAATGACACCATCAAATAGCTTGTTGAAACCCTCCCCATCTCCCTTCCCCAGCTACAAAACCCCACCACAATGATATTCATGCACAGGCTGCCGCAACAAGGTAGAGGAATCTGTCTTATCCTGGTTGAGAGGATCAAGTGTACCCTGATGAAGCTTGCTGATGACACCAAACTGAATGTGGATGTGGACACTTTGGAAGGGAGAGCCTCCCTGCAGGAAAACCTGGACAGGCTGGAAGAGTGCAAGAACCTGATGAAGTTCAGCAAGGACAAGTGTAAGGTCTTACACCTGAGAAAACATAATCAAGGAGTGCAGCACAGGCTGGGATCTACCTGGCTGGAGAGCAGATCTGTAGAATGGGACCTGGACAAGGGCAGCACTGCACCACCAAACATCTACACACCACATCACCTTCTCCATAACCTATGATAGACCTACATGCAGGTGGAAGCTCTCAATTGCCAAGGATAAAGTTATTTCCACGCCACTTAACAACAGGGCTGACAGGCAACTGGAAGCCCCCTACACACAAAGACGAGGGGCGATGGGGACAAGTTACTCCTGGGGACATTCCAATTGGACACAAGAGGAAAATATTTCACAAGAAGGACAATCAGCCATGGGAATCATCTCCCCAGGGGAGTGGTGGAGTCCTCAACATTGGATGCTTTGAAGATTGAAGCATTTGGGCTGTTGTGCTGGGCCAGCTTGTCTAGACTGGGCTTTTGCCAAGAAAGGTTGGACTAGATGATCCCTGAGGTCCCTTCTGACCTGGGACTCTATGATTCTACCATCATAACAGCAGAAGTCCTGGCAATGATCATCAAAGAAATAAATATTAATATCCCCTTCATGCAAGGCACAACAAAACGGCAAAGAAAGGCTGAATACACAAAAAGCTCGTGGATTCTTAAGGGGATTCAACACAAACAGAGACGCAGAAAGCATAAAACCCCTTCTCTGCAAAGGGCTCTTTATTGTGACACATGAAATGAGCATCTATTTTCTGCACCGACTAATAGAGCACAGCTCATAAAAGTGTGCAGGCCACCATTGTACCCATCAAAGAGCACAAGATTATGGATGGTTAATTTGGAATGTTTGCCCAGATGAACACACGACAGAGTCCAGCCTGCACCAGTTTCTTTTCATTGCCTAAGAAAATCAGAAAAATCTTAAGGACAACAAAAAGTTCCTGATGAACACGCAGAAATATTTTTGTAAGAAAACCAGCAGGGGCACTTGGATGCAGAGATGATGCTGGCACCAGTGAGCCATGGGGACAGGGACGTAGAGGTGAGGATCCTCCTACTCTGAAAAACACAATATAGAAGAGAAGCGGGTTGATGACTGAGTTCACCACCCCAAGGCAGAGAAGATCCCTGTGGCTTGGTGAGAACAGGCCGATGTTCACGGCATTGCCTGGAGGGTACCCAACTTTTTCAGGACCTGAGGGAAGTTGCTCTGGGAAACCCTTCCAGGTTTCCGTCACCGAGTGATAGGCCCAAGTGAATGAGTAAAATGAAAACCAAAAAGCAGCCAAGGCAGCATCTAAGCGAGTGTGGTCCCAGAAGGCAAAGCTTTGAAATACGGTTGTTGGTCAAGATGCTTGGGTTAGAGCAGGACTATCTCCAAGGTGGACCTTGGGGCAGTTTGCTGCTCCTCCCATCCACACCCCCTTCTGGCAGCAATTCCACCGATGCAGCTACACAGCAAAAAAAACTGTTCTTGAATTAGTTTTTCTTCTATTTGATTTTTGCCTTAACTGGGTTGAACGTGAAATACCATAAAAGTAAGAAGGCAGCAAAAAGCACCAGTGGCAGCATAAGCCTCAGAGAAAACAAGGGTAAGTGATGGCTCATGAGACCAACCAGAATCTTCAGCAGAGCCACAGCCTATGCCAAGCTTGGGGCAAGGCAAGGTAAGAGCTTCCTGGGACAGCACTGTGGTCTCTCTTCACCGAGAAGTCATCCCTTCATAGAAGTTTCTCCTCCCCCTCTACTCTGTCCCAGTGAGGCCATTTCTGCAGTTCCGGGCTCCCCAGTTCCAGAGAGACAAGGAGCTAATGGAGAGAGTCCAGTGAAGGTTGCTGGGCCTGGAGCATCTCTGTGCCAGGACAGGCTGAGAGCCCTGGGGCTGCTGGGCTGAGAAAAGAGAAGCCTCAGAGGGGATCTGACCACTGCTGGGCAAGAGCTCAAGGGCCCTGGGGGCAAGAGGCTGGGGCCAGACTCTTGTCAGTGGTGCCCAGCAACAGGACAAGGGGCAACAGGCACCAACTGGAACCCAGGAGGTTCCACCTGAGCAGCAGGAGAAACTTCTTTGGTGTGAGGGTGGCCGAGCCTGGAGCAGGCTGCCCAGAGAGGCTGTGGAGTCTCCTGCTCTGGAGAGATTCCAAACCTGCCTGTATGCCACCCTGGGCACCCTGCTCTAGGCAAAGCTGCTTTAGCAGGGGAGTTGGAGGAGATGATCTCCAGAGATCCCTTCCAATCCCTACCATCTTGTGATTCCATGATTCATGTCCATCAGGTGTGTGCTAAATTTAGGGACCTGGGGCTCACTGCTCCTGGAGAGCACATAACGGATGCATCTCTGATGGGATCTAAGTGGGATTGAGGGTGAGAAACCCCAACTATGTTGCTGATGTCCTGGAGAAAAACTCGTCAGTGTTGACAGGAAACTGAAAAGGGGAGCCACATTCTAGGAGGGGGAGCTTGTGCCTGCAAGGCCAGTGTAGATGAGCAGACCATGACCAAAAAGTAATTTATATGAAGATGTTTTGAATTTCTTCCAGCTACTCCAAGTCAATAATGCATAACAACCCCTTGCTGCTTGTGCACAAAAGGTTTCTGTTGAGAATATGGGTTGATATAATTAGAGGACAGCACTCAAAATTAATGACCACAATAACCCATGGTGAGATGCACTGTGCAACTTAATTATTACACTCCTTGCTGTCCATGGCACCTCCTCCAACCTGTAGACTACAGAATTTCCATCGTGGCAACAGGTGGCTAAGCAAAATATATTTGGGGAGTAATGCTTTTGGTTTGGTGGGTTTTTTTTCCATACAACTTCAATTTTCAGAAGCCACTGTTAGCATGATAGAATTGATACCTGCAGAGGTGATATACAGGGCTGTGATGCAACAAAGAGGAGCTGGCTTTACCAAAACTGGTGCTATGGACTCCGTGACTCCATCCGAGCTGCTCAGGGAGAACCAGCTCCACCCATGCTCCGTGGAGTGGGGACATCTTGGCTTCTGCTTCACCTTCAAGCGTGAAACCATCCTACGAATGTGAAGTCTGATAACGGTGTTAATGACAAAGCAAGAGGCAAAATGAAGTACCACTTTTCCAAGCACCTCTTCTGAGTGTGAAGAAGCATTTGCCTCAATAGAGATCTTTGAGATACCATTTTGGTTCATAAATCTAATTATGATGGTTGCTTGCCACTCAGCAAAGCTGAAATCCCATGTTTTCTTCCCTAGAGTAAAAAGAATTTTAATGCCCCAAAGATTTTCTTCTTTTAAAGAGTAACAAGGAATAAAGGGGAAAAAAAAATAATCTGAAGATCAAACATTCAACAACAACAACAAAGAAGACAGAAATACCATTAAATTCTTGGTTTCTTGATTTCACAGTGTAACTGAATTCTACCATTTTGTCCCACCTCAAAGACTAATGATCTCGCTTGATAAGAACCATAGGGAAACTTAGTGAGTTGGGCAGTTGTGTGCACCCTCCACTTTCAGATCAGTAGGATCCTAAATAAAAAGGCAGAAAAAGTCCCAGTAATCATGCAAATAACTCCAAAAGGAGATTAAAAACCCCTTGTCCTGTTGAGGTACCTAATGCGTTCGTGCGCCAGTAACAAAAAGGCCAGTGGCTTTCTTATTTTAACCATTCCTTGAAGGTTGGTTCTACTCAGAATTATTTGGGTTTTTTAAGGCCTCGAAACTTGTTATAGAAGAAAGACAGAGCTAAACATATGGCCTTAGGCTGGTTTGAATTAGCTCACCTGTACCAACCCCATTCCACCAATACACACCCCCACAGTAACTGGTTCCTTGGCTGCAATGTTAATTATTCCCCTTCGCTTCCAGGAATGAGGGCATTAGACCTACAAAGAAAAGATTCCTTTCTCCTCCTCTCATTAACTACTTTTACTTGCTCAGCACATTAATGTGGAGTTAAGAATGATCATACAGGAGCAGCAAATGAGTTCCATAAATCTGCTTTCTGGACACATCAGCCACAGGGACTTGTGGTGCTGGGAGGAAACCCAGAGGTCCTCGCTGGTGGCTTTGTGGTGGGGAGAGCTTTGTGTTTGCATGGGAGAGCAGCAGCCAAGCCCCAGGTAGCAAAGGAAGGGGCTAAACCTGAACTCTGCCACCGTTGTGAGGTTCAGGGCTTGATCTTCCCTTTCTAAAAATAATCTTGCCACCAGCACTGTTTTTAGAAGGTGAGCAGGTGTTCTGCTCACCTGAAGGATTGAAGTGACCTTCATTCTGCTGATAAAATGTGTTGGCTTGACAGTGCAGGAAAGCAAAGGTTTTATATTTAGTAAGTAAGTATAGTGAGGACAAAGCAGCATGAAGTTTGTATGCATGTAGATCCATGAAAGTATCTGGAGACACCTCCGTAAGAAGCCTATGGATTTACACCAAGAGAAGAGTAAAACAAAACATTTCTCTAAAAACAAAGAAGAAGAAAAAAATATCTATCATTGCCAAATACTATGCAACTTGGACTACAAAATCACAGACTGGTATGGGTGGGAAAGGACCTTTCAAAGTCATCCAGTCCAACCCCCTGCAGGGAGCAGGGACATCTGCAACTAGAACAGGTTGCTCAGAGCCCCGGCCAACCTCCCCTGGAATGGTTCCAGGGATGGGGCAGTGACCACTTCTCGGGGCAATCGTTTGCCAACAGCATTAGAAATTACATCATCCACCAAATCTCCCCATCCTGGAGAATGCCAAGTCCTCCAGCTTGGTGAGGGTGGGTACAGAAATGCAGGGTGACACGATCAGCCTTTTGAAGATGCACTTACTTTGGAGAGTTGCTCTGAATGGGTATTCCAGAAGCTTTAACATCCAAGTTCCTGAGGATCACACATTATTCTTCCTAAATATATATGAGTTGGGGTCTCCCAAAAGATGAGGTTTTCTCCCACTGCTTCTTGTGCATGATAAAAAAGTCAAGCACTATTTTGCAGCAGAAGTCATTCAGTCTGTCATGTAAACAACTGACAGGAGTTACTGCTAGCGGCAGTTTCTTGCTTTGCTTCTTCTGAAAGCACAGATTTGGGGCTAAACCTCCCATAGGAAGCAGGAGAGGTTTCTCCAAGGCCAAAAAAGAGCCAGATGGATTCAAGCTGCTGCCAGATGGACATGCAGAGAACCACCTGGACCACCTCGAGCAGTCCATTAGTCAAGAAAGCCCCAGGGAATTCTCAGAATGAGTTAAGTATTGGTTAATATAAGAGCTGAAGGCAAACTAGGGGACAAGCTGGTGGATGATCAATCGTGGCGCATTCGCTGAGTCAGTGGCCAGCTCGCAGCAAATGCCTCCTGAATTTCCCTTTGCTTGCTTCATACGAATCTCACACAGCAATTCCCATTCCTCTTTTATACCTGAAGACAATAACAAATGCTTTTTTCAGGTGAATACAGGGTCCTTTCCTGCTTCAGCACAGAAAATAGAAGCTCCACACGCCACCCACGCAGTTCACAGGGACCAACAACCACCTGTCTGACAATCCTCACGTCCCAGCAGTTGCCTGGATGGCAGCTGAACGGATGACCCAGAGCAGAAAAGCTTCGTCTACCATCATTAGTCTTGCACCTATTTTCCCAGCTCTGTTTTTTGAGTTAATACTCCAACGTTGTGGGTGCTGCCCTCATTCATCTTATCAAAACACTGAATTAGGAACAAACTACTTGGGGATTAAGATCAGCCTGTATCTCCCCACTGCAAGAAGAAATTTCCCCCTCTAAAAACTAACTGAAATTTTTGCTCTTCAGCAAGCTCTGGGAGACCCTACCTCAAATTCAGGATTAGAAATGCCTCCTCAAGCTGGGAGTTAGATCTATTATAATTTTGTTGAAATTTCAAGAAGGGTGAGGAACCCAAGTCACAGATCTTTTATTTAAGCTGAAACTTAAACTCTTCAGAACAAAATGAGAAAAAAAAGAAGAGAGAACCAAGCTGGCCACCCCAATAAAGTCTTGGGTTAAAGATGACCTCAAGCTTTCCAGCTCTGAAGCGCGATGAAGCACTCAAATGCTTTCCATAGGAATCCAGAAAGAAGAGCAAAAGCTGTAAAACACAGTTGTGGGAAAAAGACCCTGAGCTCCAGGTACACAAAAAGAAAGATGAGAAATGTCAAATTTTGCAGTGATAAAGAAGAAACAAGTCTACGCGGAAAGAAAGATCCACACATCTTCAGTTCAGAGAGAGCAGCTTAATTTGTGTCTATTGGCAACCTTTTCTCCAACAGAAGCCAAAATAGAGCAAGGACATACCCAAAGGGGGAACCCCACAAAAAACTCGAGGTGTGACAAGGCAAAACCTCTGAAGGACAAGAGATAACAAAGCCTCCTACGTTGAAAGAGAAGGAGAATCTGGAAGACACATCAAGGAGCCTGAAAGACAAAGCTGGAGGTGGGAAGAGGTCATTGGGAGTTCAGTTGAGGTGCTTCACTGGACAAGGAGCTGACATTGCACTAGAAAGGAGCTCCGATGTGGGTGCAGGAAAACAATGGTCCAAATAATTCAGAGCTGGGCACTGACCCTGCAAGGGCTTGAGGAGAGGAAATTTAAAGCTCTGGACTCAAGACCAACCTAGATATTTTCAAACCAGAGTACAATAAAATGCCCTTACACAGACAGGTTATAAAACTGTCAGCACTGAGAAGAAGCCAAGAACCCAACCAGCAACAGAAGCAGGCTCCAGTTAAACTGAAAAAATCCACATCTTATCTACTTGTATTATCTACTATTGGAGAAATAAATATCTCTAAATATTTGTTTATTAATAAATACCAGCAATATTTGGGGAGGGCACAAACAACATCATACTTTCGTAAGTTATTGTTCTACATTTTTTCTTGCCCCTTGATCTCAAGGCTTCCAAGATTTATTTATTACAGTAAAAAATAAATATTCAAGAACAAATTCCTGCTTTGGATAACTTCTTTGGCATCCAAGGAAAAAATGCAGCAGCTGCCTGGAGCTGTTTGCCATTCTTATTTACTGACAGAGTGAAGCTCTTGCATATTACTTGTGGAGGTTTTTATTAACAAGAAATATTGGAAATAACTGCAGACTGCTTATATTTCTGCAAAATCTTTACAAGCCCATTCTCCAAGCAACTGCCAGTGCTTTCTGGGGTGAACGTGTAATCAGAGAGCAAAAATCTCCTGGAGATATAAGGATTGTACACAGCTTCTTTTATCTCAAAGTCTTTGTTTACTCCAAAAGTCATTGGAGTGGAACCTACACTAAGGAGAAATCATAGAATGTTTTGGGTTGAAGGCACCTTTCAAGGCCATCCAGTCCAGCCCCCCTGCAGGGAGCAGGGACATCTGCAACTAGAGCAGGCAACCTCACCTGGAATGGTTCCAGGGATGGGGCAGCGAAACCTGGGTCAGATGGAACAACCCAACAGCAGTTACCTGTAGAAACACACATTTTTCAGTCTCTGTGAAAGAAGCATGAAGTTTGAATGATCTGAACCAGTATGTCATAGACAACAGTATAGTGGAAGATGTCCCTTTTAAAAATATTTTTAACAAATGTCTAAATGTAACGAAATCTGGATTAACCCAATGTCACCTCTCTGCTAACCCTTTCCAGCACAGCACCAGTGGTGACACCATCTCAATTTTGCCACTATTTACTTTGGAGTAGCCATGCTCACACCCACTGAAGAAGCAGTAAGACAAAAGCATCTTACATAAATAGTAGCTGAGATTCAGCTTTGTCCAGCTTTTGGGAAGTGCTCTGATGGACACAACTTGATTTTCAGCTACTCATTCTCAATATTTTTAATTTCTAATTTCAGCCGATGAGAAGGAGACTCCCATAGGTCACACAAGCTGGCTACCTGGGGAGAAAAGTATAAGAAAAAGGGAAGCTCATGAAGTAGTTTTATTTCCTTCTATAACTGAGGCAATTTGTATCATTGTTTAGTGATAAATGAGCCAATTTTTAGCTGATTGAGCAAATGTTACTCCAGTAAAAATTCCTCTGTAAACTATTAAAAAAGACAGAGAGAATACTTCATTTCTGTGCAATTATTTTTAAAAAAACAAAACAAAACAACACAACTACATACCAACTAAAACTAAGTTACCAGTTTAAGTGTCCTGTTCATGGTCTTGTAGATTTTTTTTTTCCCCCAGTGTCTTTTGTAGAACGTGAAGTTTTCAGATGGAACTTAACACAAGAAGGCTATTGTGCAAAGAAGAATACAAGTGGTCAGGCACTACAGCAAATGTAAATGTTAAAAATCACAGAAGAGAAGATAATAAAAGAAAAAGTGCACGTAAGACAACAAAGCTGAAGAAGAGTGAACTGCACAGCCCATTCTTGCAAGGGCTGATGGAGGGATAGATTGACCTCAGAGGTCTCTGCCTTGACTGACTTAGATACTTCTGTGAGGCTCATTAAAGGCTCTGAGCACAAAGCATCAAACGCTTCAAGTAAAAGTTGGTCTCCATGGGAATAGAGGACAAACTAAAAATAACTAGAAGACGACATTTTAACAGTTTTGCAGGAGATTGTCATGGCAATGAAGAGAGTTGTAACCTGTTGTCATGATAACCAAAGTTTTAAATTAATGGCAAAGCATTCACTTCATCTTTATTCATACTGGGTCTAACATCCACGATGGGAGAATTACACATGACTGCCTTGAAAGAACGAGACAGCTGGGGAGAAGCAAGGGAGGGAGAAGGTTTTGTCTGGTTAAAAAAGAAATTTGAAACCCCTACAGCCAAGCCAAAGCACTGATAGGGTAGGAAAGAACCAAGAGATGACAATAGATGGGGAGGAGCATGATGCTTCTTTGAGAGAGATGTTCTCCATTGCCCTTCAGTGCTTAGGTAACCTTACCTTTACTATGGGACAAGTAGCAGAAATGTTGGCAGGGAGGAGGCAGGTCTCTTGGGCCAACCACTCCAGCAGAAGCATCACCAGCACTCAACAAAGCAGTGACATGTTGTGACGGAGACAAACTAATCAGACCATGCTAATGAAGCCACAGTGAACTGTGTTCAGTTTTGGGCCCCTCACTTCAAGAAGGACCTCGAGAAACTGGAGCATGTCCAGAGAAGGGCAACGAAGCTGGGGAAGGGTCTAGAGACCAAGTCTGGTGAGGAGCAGCTGAGGGACTGGGGGGGGCGGGGTTGAGCCTGGAGCAAAGGAGGCTCAGGGGAGTTTCTCACTCTCGACAACTCCATGAATGGTGGTTGTAGCGAGGTAGAGTTCATCTCTTCTCCCAAGGAACAAGTGACAGGACAAGAGGAAATGGCCTCAAGCTGCCCCAGAAGAAGTTTAGGTTGGACTTGAGGAACAATTTCTTGCCTGCAGGGGTTGTCAAGCCTCTTGTCCTATCGCTCATTACTTGGGAGAAGAGATCAATCCCCAAATGACTGGATGTTAAATAGAGTGTAACAGGCATGGTCCCTCTTTTAGCCTCCATCATTAGCTAGTACCAGTGACCTTCAAGTGTTTGCTTGGACACAGAAGCAGAAATGTATTTGTGCTCTCTCTCTCCCATCAGACAGAGAGACATCAACCACTAATTTTACTTCCTGCAACTTCCTGCAACTCGTGGTCAGGGGCTGGAAGAGGAGAGGCAAACTTACCAGGTTCAAATGCATGTACCAAAGGTCAAGCATCTAACTGTGGTCCCTTCATGAGAAGTGCAATTCTCCTAAACTCTCTGAAGCCAACAGAAAGAATTATAGAAATGTTTTGGAGATCTTTAAGATCAAGTCCAACCATCAGGTCCCCACTGACCCATGTCCCTCAGCACCACATCTCCATGGCTTGGAAACTCCTCTAGGGATGGGGACTCCACCACTGCCCTGGGCAGCCTGGCACAGCCCTGGACAACCCTCAAGGGCAAGAAATTGTTCCTCAGGTCCAACCTCAACCTTCCCTGGCATAACCTGAGGCTGTTTCCTCTCGCATCATCACTTGCTCCTGGGGAGAAGAGATCACACTCCACCTCCCCATCTTCTATCAGAGATAAAAAATTGCGAAGAACGATGTCCCCACCTAAGATGTGCTGCTTCTGCACTCAATGAGATATTGTAGCTGCGCACCATAAATCTGAGTCCAGCAGTCCTAGATCCTGAATTATACTAATAAGCTCAAAGCAAACCTTGTCTAAAGACTACATGATAGTTTTTGTCTTCGCTTATGAAAAATTGCCCTGTTCACCCTGGAATTGCTATGGTAGTTAATTCTACTACTGTTAGCTTAACTGTTTTAAGGCAAGAGAAAATCTACTGTGCCAACAGACTGCCTGAACAGTACACGCATCTTCAGCCAGACCTTCAACACGCAGCACAAAATGATCTTCACCTCAAGAAATAGTTACTAATTGGAAAAAAGAAGCTAGAGGTAGAGAAGTTCAGAAGCATACACACTCATGTCTTCCTGAACAAAACAAGGCATTGTTAGGCTGTTAAAATCTGATATTTCTCCCCTATCTGATTTCCTTTAGTTATCAGGTGCTTCACATCTCTTGGGAATGTCACCAAAGTGGACAACTTCTCCCTAGAGATGGATGCTCTTCTCTGCAAAACATGAGGTTTCTAATAAGGAGAGACAACAACACCATTTCTGAGTGTAAATGGATGGCAACAAACCAAGTGTAAGGCAGAAGCTGCTTCTGGTTACGCACTAAAGAGAATTTCATAACTATGAGTCAGTACTTAGGACCTCAGCACAGGAAAGACATCAACCTGTTGGGGTGGGTCCAGATGAGGCCACCGAAGTCCTGCAAGGGTGGAACCCCTCCGCTGGGAGCCCAGCAGGAGAAAGTTGGGCTTGGGGAGCCTGGAGAAGAGAAGGTTCCAGGGAGACCTTCAGGTGGCCTTCCAGGAGCCTGTCAGAAAGCTGGGGAGGGACTTTTGAGCAGGGCCTGTTGGGACAGGACAATGCAGGATGGTTTGAAACTAAAAGAGGGAGATTGAGACTAAAGAGAAGGAAGAAATTGTTGGCACTGAGGGTGGTTAGAGCCTGGCCCAGGTTGCCCCGAGAGGTGGTCGCTGCCCCATCCCTGGAACCATTCCAGGGGAGGTTGGCCGGGGCTCTGAGCGACCTGCTCTAGTTGCAGATGTCCCTGCTCTCTGCAGGGGGGTTGGACTGGATGACCTTGAAAGGTCCCTGCAACCCAAACCCTTCTCTGATTCTATGACCTCCCCACGCACCACAATGCTATGGCACCACCAGTTCATCACCAGGAGCCCAACCTTGCACCCTGCCACAAAACCTTCATTTTTTCCCCCAACTTGAGGATCAGGGCTCCTTTTCAGCTTCACATGAAATGACCACAAGGATTCAAACGGCTTTACACGATGAGGCTGTTGATAAACGTGTTTATCTCCAAAAGACCTGGAGGTGGCAATTCCTGCAAGGAAACGAGCACTTCTTGACATCAGCAGAAACTCAGGGGTTGGGGACGGGGGAAGGATTTGTGAGGGCGAGGGGATGAGAAGGAAAAACAAGGCTGTAACACTGTAGAGCCTTTCAGGACTCATGTATTTGAGCAGTGCCAAGCCAGCTCACTGATGCAATATTTTCTTCCTGCACTCTGAGCCAGGGCTTTGGGATCTAATAAATCATCGCTGGCCGCAGAGACATTAAAATTCTAGCCCAGTACTGCATTAGCTGAAATGAGGCCGAATGCCAGCAAGCGTGGGGAGAGGGAAAGGCAGGCACACGCACTTTAAAATAACTCTACAAATGTGTTTGCATATCAGCAACTCCTGATTTTGGTTTCAGACGAGGCAAAATCTAACGCAAGGAGCAGAGCGAGCCAGATTAACAAGGCAGAGCCTCAATCGCCCCACTCTGGGTAAACTGAGCCCCATTAAATTTAAGACTTTAAGTATAAAGCACAGTAGAAAAATAGCCTGCGTAATTTAGACTCGGTACAAACCAGGGAACTATTTCTGAGGCTTATAAAAGTCCTTTATGGCCCCGTGTTTGTGTAGGTACAGACCCCGGCGTTGTATCGCATCGACTGCGCATGGGGCAAAAAATTATTGTGCAGAAGGAGAGAAGAAAAATTCAATATTTAATTTACAAACGTGTTTCCAGAAGTCAAACCACAAAATTTCAATTCGTCACCTTCAGACTGAAAAAAAAAAAAAAATAAATATAACAAGTAGCTAACCACTTATTTGCCGTGCCAGACAAAAAAATAGTTCAAAAAGGGGGAACGTGGGGAGGAAAGGCAGCGAATATTAAGGGGTTTTATCGGCTCGTGAGGCACTAGTGGAGTTTATTTGCCATCTTTTAAGTGAAGGATCTGGGGACTGAAGAGGTACTGAATGGGTGGTGTGGAAATGTGCAGAGAAAAAACAGGGAGCAGAGGAATTTGAACTGCAAATGGCAGGAAAAAAAAATAGGCAAAAAAAGGCATTTATTTGTTTTAAATTAGGTGAGATTTTAACTTCCAGTGGGGAGATTCTGAGCAGGCTTTGAGGGGTCAGTGCTAGGAGATGTTTTCAGTCTGTTTTATGAACAACCCCCATCTCCAGTTCATGCCAAGGTCACGCTCTGGCTCCACGGTGCCCACAGCAGAGGCTCCCCAAGTGAACTGCAGAGAATCACTGACCCAATTAGTGAGTGCTGGCAGACTTCTTCTGCCACCCAGCCCTGGTGCTCTTCACCTCCAGAAGGAGGACTTTAAACACTGCTCTCATGTTCTTTCCACAGCTGCTACCACTGGAAGACAGACACCATCACTGGAGCCCCCAGCAGAAGAAGCACATGGACCTGTTGGAGCGGGGCCAGGGGAGGGCCACGAAGATCATCTGAGTGCTGAACACCTCTCCTATGGGGACAAGCTGAGAGAACTGGAGTTGTTCAGCCTGGAGAAGAGAAGGCTCCAGGACACCTTCTTGTGCCCTTCCAGTATCTGAAAGGGGCCTACAAGAAAGCTCAGGAAGGACTTTTTCCAAGGGTTTGTAGTGATAGGATGAGGGGCAATGGCTTCAAATTGGAAGAGGGGAGATTTAGATTAGAAGTTAGGAAGAAATTCTTCACTCTAAGGTTGGTGAGCCACTGGCCCAGGTTGCCCAGGGAAGCTGTGGATGCTCCATCACTGGAGGTGTTCAAGACAAGGTTGGATGGGACTCTGAGCAACCCGATCTAGTGGGAAGTGTCCCTGCCCATCACATGGGGGTTGGAACAAGATGATCTTTAAGGTCTCTTCCAATCTGAACCATTCTATGACTTTATGAAAAGAGAAGGGCTAGGAGGGAGGTACCTAAAAATAAGCTCTTGGTAGAAGGGCTTCTTAGCAGGATCATCATCCACATCATCAGCTTTCTAAACAAAGCAAACTGGACATCCAGAGATAGTTATGGGGAGGGAGGAAATAATTATGGGGGTTCAGAAAGCAATGAGGCTGAAATATGTTTAAGATTTGATGTATAGCAAGTCAAGTATGACTTGTCAACTTGACCTGAAGGCCTAGAGAACTGAAGTGTCACAGAGACGAAACCAGGATGGTCAACGTGATCTTTGACTGCCCATTCAGAGGCTCCTTGTCATTCAGCAGACAAGGAAAGAGAACATAAAGGAAAACATATGGAAGTAAAGTTTTAGGAAAATAAGTTTTAAATTATGTAAAACAATAAACCATGGCCAAGACAAAGGATAAGAAGATGGCTTAGAAACGTGCTAAAAATTAACAGTCCCCAAAACCAGGTTTCATTCTACTCTAATACAGAGACTAAGAAAAGAGACAAGGAGAAAAAAGACATTTGCCAATTTTAACACTGAACATACATTTTAAAAGCCCAGATCACTGGTTAGGGTTTGTCTACACACTATGTAAGCCAGAGCTTTAGGAGGGTTCATACTGAAAAATAAAGCTTATTTCTTCACCAGGTGACTGAAGAATTTCAGATTATGTGCCAATGCTCTACAGAAGCAACTGACACATAAGAAAATTCTCAATTCACCTTTCTCTCCTCTAAATGGAGTACTTTCCCCTTCAAAACATGTTTCCAAGGCCACCTCTTTTTTTCCACCTATGTGGTTTGGTTTTTTTCTCTATCCCTCTTCAGCCTTAGTCATTTAATCTTTTTATTTCTTTTCCACTACAGGGAAAAACAAAATCAATATTGTAGCCAAGAAATGAGGCAGAGCATAAACCAGTTCCACGTATTAACTGAGCACGAAGGATTAAAAGGCACACAACAGGGTCAGTCAGGAAAACACAACATCAGTTACGTAAACTGGAAGACAGGAGATTTAGATTAGATATTAGGAAGAAATTCTTTGCAGTGAGGGTGGTGAGACACTGGCCCAGGTTGCCCAGGCAAGTTGAGGATGCCCCATCCCTGGAAGTGCCCAAGGCCAGGCTAGATGGGGCTTTGAGCAACCTGCTCTAGTGGGAAGTGTCACTGCCCATGGGAGGGAATTTGGAACTAGATGATCTTGAAGTTCCCTTCCAACTCAAACCATTTAATGATTCTATGATTTCTTCAAAGGAGCTTTACTATGTCTCCTTCTCTAGCACTAAAAAGAAATAAAGAAGTCTTTTGTTTTGAAACACAGGTAGTTGCCACCAACACTTCTGCCTACCAAGACCTAATTTGCACATCAACCTGTGCCCATCCACAGGGAAGTGCAGTGGGATAACCTCCATGTCCATCGTCCAACAGTGCTGCCAATGGCAGGAGAACCACCCAAATACAGCCTACAGCACGCTCATCAATAACGCAAAGCCCCTCTGCTTCCTTCTCCCTTGGTCCCCAAAGAAGAAAATTTGTCCCTCGTTTCCTTTGGGATTTGATGCTTCTTATGACTTTGAGAAAGTCCATAAGCGAATTTATTACCAAAATGGTGAATTTAGCCATCACTGAACAAACAGCGCTGGAACTCAAATAACTTCCACCACTGAGAAATTTAACAAGTTGTTTGGAAGTATTCCTGTATGAAAATTATGTATTTAAACATGAAAATAACAGGAGCCTACACAAGTCGGAGCTCATTCTTCTCCCAGTCAAGTGTGATTTTCCTGCCTGCTCCATACACACCAATTAATAAACATGAAGAAACGCCAGAGGAAAAATATTCACTGTACCCACTTCATACATTTTTTATCACCCTGAAATCAATTCAACACCCCAAACACAGTTTAAAATTCCTGTTTTACAGAACCGGTTAGCAATGGATCACCTAATTAAATCCAGAAAGGGCATCTCCCAATCAATAGAAGGGGCAGATACGCATGCAGACCTTACAAGCAGAAGGAAAAGGAAGGAGGAGAGCACCCCAACCCTGCCTGCTGCAAAGCATCAAGCCATTTGCCTCATGTTTCTCGGTGCTGCCCACAAATGTGCTGAGGAATGCCAAGAAGAAAGGAAAAAAAGTCAAGTTTATCCTCTTCACACACAAAGAGCTCTGAAGGAACTTGGGTTTCCTGGCCAAAGAACTAATCTGTTATCAAAGACCCAGCCTTTCCAGAGAAGAATACAGCAACATTTTTCATTTGAAGTTAATAAGAAAGGCTGAAATCAAGCCTAGAATTATCTTTGTCCCACAAAGAATATGCAAAAAAAGATTAAAAGCCAGCTGTAGAAATCCTCTTGGAGCATCCTTCTGTCTTCTACAAAACTAGAGGCTACTAGCTTTCAACATGCCAATAAATCAAACAGTCAAGTGTAAATCAGGTCAGCCCTGACATGTCCACTTGTGGCTGATGTTCAACACCAAACAGAAATGATACAGTTTAGGATAGAAATGGTTGGGGTTCCACCTTGGGGAAAAAAAAAAAAAAAAGACAAAACTTGGGAGTTTGCAATCTCGGAGTGCAGGAAACACTGTGATGCATCTCACTCTTCTGGAGCATCCAGAGGTCTTGCATGGGAAACCCAAATCAGAGGTGGGAGAGCTTGACATGCTGGTGGAAGCACTGGAGCTTTCCAGGTCCAAAGAGGATGGAGCAGGGCTCACTCATGTGCATGGCAGAGGTGTGGAGAGGCCTAGAGGAAACCCATTCTCAACAAGCAAATATGGTCAGCCTAGAGCCCAGAGCAATGACCGTGACTCATGGAATCATACAACGGTTGGGGTTGGAAGTGACCTTATCAATCATCTAGGTCAAATCCCCCCACCATGGGCAGGGGATCTTCAACTAGGCCAGGTTGCTCAAAGGCCAGTCCAACCTGGCCTTGAACACTTCCAGGGATGGGGCATCCATAGTGTCCCTGGGCAACCCATTCCAGTGTCTCACCATCCTCATAGTCGAGAGCTTCCTCCTTACATCTAGTCTAAAGCTACCCTGTAGTTGAGTGCATTTCTGTTCTCCACCTCTCTACAAAGATTTAGACAGAATTAGACTCTGATGCCCTTAAAATTTTTGCTTCAGACTTGTGCAGCCTGCCAGTATGGTTCACTAAAGTAAAAGCATCAGCTAGCTCAAATCCTTAACCCTTCCGGGAATGCATCCAAAAGATCTCCAAGATTTCAGACACACAAGAAGAACAGAGCACAAATCTTATGAGGAGTGCCTGAGGGAGCTGAGGTTGTTCAACGTGGAGCAAAGGAGGCTCAGGGGAGACCTTCTGGCTCTCCACAGCTCCCTGACAGGAGCTTGGAGCCAGGTGGCGATCAAACTATTCTCCCAAGGAACCAGTAACAGGACAAGAGGAAACAGCCTCAAGTTGTCCCAGGGGAGGTTGAGGTTGGCCCTGAGGAACAATTTCTTGCCCTTGAGGGTTGTCCAGGGCTGTGCCAGGCTGCCCAGGGCAGTGGTGGAGTCCCCGTCTCTGGAGGGGTGTCAAAACTGTGGAGATGTGGTGCTGAGGGACCTGTTTTAATGGGGACCTGGCAGTGCTGGAGGATGGTTGGACTCGATGATCTGAAAGGTCTTTTCCAACTAGAACACTTTTACCAGTCTACGACTATAATATCAAACAGATGTCTTTCCTCCAACATAAAAACCCAGTACTGAATCTGTTGACTCGCATACTTGCCTACCAGCCACACCTATTCCCTGTCACAAAATCTTGTAACGAGAACTGCTCGCGTGCTTACATCCTAAACTACATTTACATTACTGTCACAGATCCTTCTCAGGGCTCTCAAAAACCCCACAGAGAGACTGCCACTTGAAGAAGCAGGAAAATCAATTAAACTGGAAAGCAAATGAACCCAGACCTCGCAGACAGCACAAAAAGGGTTGACAAGTGACACAGGGAGACACCACATTTTTCTACATACAAATGATAAAGCTCTTAGCCAGGACTTTTCCTTAAATCCTCAAAAAGAAGACTATTTTATGCTTTAAAATGAAGGAAACACATTCATTACATGAGGAAGAACACACTGGGTCTTGCAGCAGCACCACAGATGAATTGCAAATGTGATCCAA
Organism: Merops nubicus; assembly: GCF_000691845.1. Lineage (NCBI taxonomy): Eukaryota > Metazoa > Chordata > Aves > Coraciiformes > Meropidae > Merops > Merops nubicus. Next base: position 15,812 of record NW_008623569.1, on the reverse strand, counting down.
AGTCTTGCTTTAGACTACTCCTCTGCTTCCCCAAAATACTTTGATGAATCTCTTGCAGGATCCAACTTGCTGAGCAGCTACCCTTGAATATTTATTTCACACCCGTGAGCAGCAGAGGCTCACTGAAAGAGCCTCTGGGCTGTTAATCCACTTTGGAAATGCAGCTAAACAGAACCCAGCTGCACAAAGACCTTTTATTGAAAAGTGTCAGGTTCCTCCTGGAGAAATGAGTCCAGCTCTCCTGGACTTGTGCAGGTGTTTGCCAGCTGGGCCAGGCTCACAGGCTGCAAGGGAGAAGGAAAAATAGCTGGGATGGAGCAAAAGACTCCAGGGAATAAGGGATGCAAGAAGGAGAAGGACCAGAGGAGCAGCAGAGGGGCTTGCCTGATAGAGACCTTGTTGGTCTCCTCTCCCAGGTTGTTGGTCTCTTCTCCAGGGTTACCAGCAATAGGACGAGACAAAATGGACTCAGATTGCCCCAGCAGAGGTTTAGATTGAATATTAGGAAGAAACTAATTTCTGGCAGAGTGGTGAGGCCTTGGCCCATGCTGCCCAGGGAGGTGCTGGAGTCCCCAGCCCTGGAGGGGTGCAAAAAATGTGTAAATGTGGCACTTGAGGACATGGTTTAATGGTCATGATACTGATGGGTGATGGTTGGACTTGATGATCTTAGAGGTCTCTTCCAACCTAAATGATTCTCTTATCTTCCATTCCATTCTCTTTCTTGAAAAGCCAGGGGTGATGGAGGGTGCTACCTTCCAGCCCTCTCTGAGACAAAAAACAAATGGAGAAGCAGCAGAAGATCCACAGCAGAAACCTGAATGCATGATGGACACAACTCATTAGCAAGAGAGAAAGAGGAATTGTAGAAAAGAGACAAAACTGATTAGCAAAAGGCAGATCCTGCTGCAAAGACATGGGAAGGCTGAGGACCAGAGCAAGCCCTGGGCGAAGGAATGACCCTGGTGGGATCCACCACATTCAGATACTGTCATTGGGATTCCCAAGCCATATGTGCAATGGAGGTGGAAAAGTGAGGAGTTCCCAGCCTATGTCTGGTTGGATTTAAGGACAATAGGCACTACCTCCTGTAAGGATACACTGTCCCAGACAGGGTGACACTGAGCCTACGACGTTTCTGTGGAAATCCCTTGAGAGCTGCAGGCTGGAGATGAGGATTCTGCAGCAGCAGCTACTAACCAGCATACCTGGAGAAGCAAACTCCTCATGGACCTGTTGCAGTGGGGCTGCTCCTCGCTACTCGGCTATCAAAAGGACAAGTGCATTAGATGCAAAAACCCTGAAATACACGGTCTTATTTCTCAAAACCAGATGATTAGGCCATCTGACTCATGCCACCCAACAAAATCTTCTTAGTGATATCAGCTCACATTCACACATAGTGATCGACCAGTACCTGACAGAAACAAACACTTGGTCGTCTTCTCTACACCCATTATAAGAGTGGAACCCTCCTTCTTGAGAACTCCTTGCCATTGCTTTCTGCCATGCTGTCCTCAGCTGTCACCAAGCTGCATATCCCTGAGTCTTTCCTGAGCAACACCAAAGAGGTGGGAAGATCAGTGACCTACATGATTTTGGACCAAGTGTCCTCACTGGTTACCAACAATCTTGACCTGATGGCCTTGAGGACAGACTGCAGTGATGTGTATGGGCTGCAGGGATTAGATGAGAGCTGAAAACTTCATGTTTGAGAAATTACCTGCCCAGCTGGCCTTCAGTGGGCAAGGTGCCCATGTTTTACACGTGCTGGGATTATCAGTCTAGAGAGAGAGCTACCATCCTTCCTTGACCCCACACCTCAGAAGATAAATTTGCCTTTTACTTCTCACCCACAAGCCTGGTCATGACAGAATCTCTTTAAAATGGATTTTACCATTTTCAAAAACCCGGAGTAAATAATTCAGACATAAACCCCAGGGATGGGGCTCAAGACCAACAGACCACTTTATGTAGATGTCTATATCTGAGTCAGCCATCGACACACCTTTCAGTAGCAGAGAGAAATCAGCACTTTTAAGACACAACCCAATGGCTCATAAAGTAAAACAGACCACATGGGAGATGTTCTTTTCTTACCCCTTACCTTAAGGCAGTTCAGGGCATCACAGTATCACAGAATGCTTTGGGTTGGAAGGGTCCTTAAAGACCACCCAGTTCCAAGCCCCCAGCCATAGGCAGGGACACCTCCCACTAGACCAGCTTGCTCAAAGCCCCCATCCAACCTGATCTTGAACTCCTCCAGTGATGAAGTACCCACAGCTTCCCTGGGCAACCTGGGCCAGTGTCTCACCACCCTCAGAGTGAAAAAATTCTTCCTTACATCTAATCTAAATCTCCCCTCTTCCAATTTAAAACTGTTACTCCTCATCCCATCACTCCACTTCCTGATAGAGTCCTTCCTCATCTTTTCCGTAGGTCCACTTCAGGTACTGAAAGGCCAAAATAAGGTCTCCCCAGAGCTTTCTCTTCTCCAGGATGAACAAGCCCAACTCTCTCAACCTGTCCTCACAGGAGAGGTCCTCCAGCCCTCTGATCATCTTCATGATCACTCACATCTGCACTGCAAGTACCTAAACTTGGGCAAAACAATCCTGAATCTAGGTGACCAGAAGAGACGCTAGGCAGGCTCAAATGGTGTGTGCATCATTCACAAAAGTCCTGGCACTTCCACAGCAGCGATTTTGGACCAGCCCAAGCAGTTGGAAACAGAAGTGTGAATTTTTGACAGCGAGCAAATGGACAGTTTGACTTGAGAAAAGGTGGAGGGGGACAACCACCTAGAAGAGTATCGTCAGTTATCTGTGATCAAAGAAGGAACAGAAAAGATCCATAATGTTCAGAGATTTTTCCAAATGGATGAAGAATGAGAAATTAGAAAAACAGAACTTGTCCTGTTCCTTTGAAAATTTTAAATAACGTAGTGAATGAAAGCATTTTTCCTTTACCTTCAATAATTGTGAGCCTAAGCAGACCTGTTTGTTGAAAGCAAACCATGGGCTTCCATCAGCAAAAACCTGAGCTGGAGAACATCTCTTCTGAGCATGGAAGCTCCTGAGTAGGCTGGAGCAGGTGAGGAAGCATCGTGCACTAGAGCAGAGGGACACAACCTCCTTGGACACTAACCAGCTTCATATCTTTGGACTCCTGGGTTTTATTATCATTTGTTATTTAGGAACAACTACAACAAATAGAGTCAGTCTACCAGAAGTTCATGAATCACTGCATCTTATCAGCATATTCATCAGCTTCTGGCAGGAAAATGATGATAGTGTGAGCTATAACAAACACTTTTATAGTTTCACGCTTGAAGTCAGACAAGCTACAGGAGAGAATGATTCTTCATCCCTGATTGCACACCAAGGAGCTAATCTATTTGCCGCAGAACCGGTACGTTAGCAAACGGGGACACAAGAAAATGGGAAGGAGAATGTGCCAAAGGAAAACCAGCAGCTCATATTTAGGGAAGGTAAAGTGAATTCGACCAGTAACAAAGAAAGGAAACAAAAGTCCTTAAATATATTTTAAGTTCAACAAGGGAAGTGTAGGGTCCTGCCCCTGGGGAGGAAGAACCCCCTGCAACAGGACAGGGGAGGGGTGACCTGCTTGGAAGCAGCTCCAAGGAGAAGGACCTGGGAGTGCTGGGGGACAAGTTGCCCATGAGCCAGCAATGGGCACTCAAGGCCAAGAAGACCAATAGCGTCCTGGGGTTTCATGAAGAAGAGTGTGGCCAGCAGGTTGAAAGAGGTTCTCCTCTCCCTCTACTCTGCCCTGGTGAGGCCAACTCTGCAGTACTGGGTCCAGTTTTGGATTCCCAGTTCCAGAGAGACATGGAGCTACTGGAGAGAGTCCAGTGGAGGCTGCAAAGCTGCTGAGGGGCCTGGAGCATCTCTGTGCCAGGACAGGCTGAGAGCCCTGGGGCTGCTGAGCTGGAGAAGAGAAGCCTCAGGGAGGATCTGGTCAATGATGAGCAAGAGCTAAAGGGCCCCTGGGGGCAAGAGGCTGGGGCCAGACTCTTGTCAGTGGTGCCCAGCAACAGGACAAGGGGCAACGGGCACCAACTGGAACCCAGGAGGTTCCACCTGAGCAGGAGGAGAAACTTGTTTGGTGTGAGGGGGGCTGAGCCTGGAGCAGGCTGCCCAGAGAGGCTGTGGAGTCTCCTGCTCTGGAGAGATTCCAAACCCACCTGGATGTGACCCTGGGCACCCTGCTGTGGGTGACCAGCTGGAGCAGGGGTGTGGAGGAGATGATCTCCAGAGATCCCTTCCAGCCCCACCATGCTGGGATTCAGTGTTTCTGTGATTTTAAATTTAACCTCAATTAAAATGACAGCTTACATGAATGTCCAAGCTAATTCCAGTCTGTTTTAATTAAACAGTATACAACACTCAACCACTCTTTGCTGCTGACGTTCTAAAACACATCAAATTAACAAAGTGGAAGCAATCATCAGCTAAGCACAAGGAACCAGGACTTGCTGGAGCACAAACCTGGCACTGGACAAATGTAGCTTCATCTTCAGAGAGAATATTCTCTCCATGCCACCTTAGCTCTGCTCAAGAGCCAGCTCATTCTACAGCGGGGAAGCGATGCCAACAGAAAAGGCACAATGTTTATTCAGCTCGATTCCAGTTCAGGAAGGAAAATGAGAAGGAGATTGCAATCCAACAGATCTTGGGGTCCCAAGGATCCCAAAAAAATGAGACAAGAGGCACCACCTTTGCTTAATAAATCTGAGTTCAAAAAGGAAAAAAGTTTTGATACACATCTTTCTTATGCATTTAACACTTCTGTCTGTGTTTCATGTACGAACTCTATATAAAAAAATTCCTTTTTTTAAACTTAATTATAACTTCCTACAAAAATTCATCTAACTCAGACAAAGCTTTAAAAATCATTCAGGGAATAGCTGTCCTTCACATTTCCTTTAAGGAAGATCCAAATAGAAACACTAAGAATCTAAAGAAATGTACAGTACCTCAAGTCCTTGCCAAGGATTTCCCATTCTTCCAAACACACGAGCAGCCAATCTGGCACAAAAATTGTTACTTATCTTGAAACGTGCCTCTGCCTCTAGCCCACCATGTACAGAAAACAACAAAGAAGTGAGAATGAGAAGTCAATCAGATCAAAACTGATTATTTCAACCAAAAGCAATCTATTCTATATAAAGCATTCACATAGCACGAAAAAACCCACAAGAGCAAAGAATACAACCTGCCAGTCTCCTGATTAGCATCCTTATTTTCTTTCCACAGATATTCCACTGGTGTTATATTCCACAAGGACAGAAAGTAATGGTTTATAGATGATTTTTAAAGATAAAAATTTAAGTAATACACATGCTGTACTTGATTTGGGGTGAAAAAGCTGAACTCTAAAGCAAACCAAGAACACAGCCCAGAACTAACAGCTTCTACCTCAACTTATTACACGTAAGGATTTTAAATCTCTCCTTCTTGTCTCATATAAAGCTTGTTGAGTTTTTTTTTCCAGTGTCCTCCACTATTGCAAAAAGATGAGATTTAAAAAAAAAGTGCCTCTTATACTGTATAAATTCTACATTATATCCCAAATTACATCTCAAGTCAAAATTTTGGGTCAGATGTCACCTCGTGAAGTGATGGTGGGAATGGTTTGCTGACATGCTATTGCAAATCAGGGGCAAACTCTTCCAAAACTCTGAGCGAACTCTTCCAGTCAGCTGCTGCTGAGGACTGAGAACCTCCTTAAGCCCCAAAGCTGTAATGAGCTCCCAGGACTGTGGAAGGGGTTTGTACATGCGATGGCAGTCAGCATCCTCTCCAGATCTACCCTGCCATATGCCTTAGGGATCATTTTCAAAGCCATCTGAGAAGGAAGTATCTACAAACTCCTTCACTTCATGTTCCGCTTGTGAAAAGTTGATTTTGTTTGTCTTCATAAGTATCCTCTGGAATAGCTCGTGGCTACATCAGACACGGATACGCAGCTAAATGAGGCAAGTTAAAGCAATGGAAATGAAGGCTGAGCACAGAAAGCAAAAATTAGACAGACAGAGCCTGGCACTTGTAATGCAGGAGAGTCATGGCAGCCCAGTCTTCTTTTCATAACTGCTCAGACCATCCTCAAGAATTAACAGGTTGCCCCGAGAGGTGGTCGCTGCCCCATCCCTGGAACCATTCCAGGGGAGGTTGGCCAGGGCTCTGAGCAACCTGCTCTAGTTGCAGATGTCCCTGCTCCCTGCAGGGGGGTTGGACTGGATGACCTTGAAAGGTCCCTCCCCCCCCAAACCATCCTGTGATTATTTAAGCATCTATGATACTACAGTTGTATGAGTTGCCCGTCTTCAATATATAAAGGAAAGAATTTACACTTTTTCCCTTTTTACAATAAAACTTCAGGTCTTTCATTAAATATTCAAACAAATTCAGTTTTCAAAGGTTTTGTAATACTATTTGCCTAGCAACTAAAAGAGCTTTTTGTGTAAACACTCTTTAACCTATTATCTGGTTTTGGACTTCATTGTAAGAATCCAGCCCACCAACTCCTTACCTGTGCAAGGGAAAAAACAGGCACTAAAAAGATTCAAATCTTGCTTTGTTGTCCTGCATTCAAGGAGCTACTTGATTCTTCCCTTCTTTGTTTTTCTACTGACATAACTAAGGACCTCGTTAGGTTGATCTGCCTCCAGCTTTTCTCTCCAAGGTCAGCCTGCACATCTGCCACTGATTTCTCTTCATTTACCACAAACTCTGGAAGAGAAATGCCTGAAGTCTTATGGTCTGAGGTGAAACCAGGCTCATGGGAGCCACCTTGCCACGATTCCTACAATAGAATCATAGAATCATACATTAGTTTGGGTTGGAAAAGACTTTAAAGACCATCTAGTTCCATCCTCCCTCCCATGGAGGGGCATCTTCAACTAGATCAGGTTGCTCAAGCAGAGCTGGGACAAGCTGGCCAAGGCAGGAAATAGCTTTATATATAATTTTTTACCAAGGCCTGTTGTGATAGGGTTAAACAAAAAGAGGTCTGGACCAGATAGAAGGAGGACATTTTTCATGCTGAGGGTGGTGAGCCCCTGGCCCAGGTTTCCCCGAGAGGTGGTCGCTGCCCCATCCCTGGAACCATTCCAGGGGAGGTTGGCCGGGGCTCTGAGCAACCTGCTCTAGTTGCAGATGTCCCTGCTCCCTGCAGGGGGGTTGGACTGGATGACCTTGAAAGGTCCCTTCAACCCAAAACATTCTATGATTCTATATTTAAGTGTATGGTATAATCTTCATGGTGATTAACCAGCAGGTTATTTTAGAAGATAACATCCTATTAGTGTTGCCATTTGACTTACTCAGAACTCAGTCATGTAGAATTCATTCATCTAAAGCAGAAATCACCCTTTAAAATTATCCTTCCAGAAAGGTCAAGGTACTAACTGCATCCACTCTGCATCTCAATATTTAAATAAAATTCTCTTTTCAAGTTCCAGAAAGCAGTTTCTAAAACATTCAGGATTGTATGAAAGCAGATATAGAAAAATCCACACTGAATGGATATTAAGATGGAACTTTGAACACACACAGACACACATACACAAAAAGAAAAAGTGGGAGAGAAGTAGACTCTTGTCCAAACCATCCTTTGTGCTGGAAAGCATAAAATTGCTGCTCTTTCTAGTGCAGGAAAATAACTGTGCACTTACGAGCTCATTTTATCACCCAGGCACTGCTGGAGTCTGCAGTCCTCTTACAACTGTGGCATATTTGAAGAGACTGTTATTCACAGAGGGTTTTTTTTCCCCCAATCCTCTAGTGCTTTGACTGTGAGACCAAAGCTCCCTTGAGCTACAGGATCTCCAACAAAGCAGGACGCATAAATTTGATGGGGAAAGAAGAGAAAAATGGGGCAAAAGGCCTTTGAGGAACTCTCTGTTGCTCAGAGTAGCTGACAGGTCTCCTCGCAGCAGCGCAGCCAGCTCTGTCTCCTACCTCAAACTGCTACCCAAGTCCATGAGAGCATTTTGTAGATGAAGTAACCAAAAGCATTTGACATTGGTTTCCATTTGCTGGTGACCACTCTGCTCCACACAAGCACATTCCCAAGCAATTTCACACCTTAGGCAGAAGTCAACACATACAACTGGCAACATAAATAAAAAGAAGGCAATTTTAACACAATATGGCACTTAACAGCTAATTACATTCAACAAAAACCTTCCATGGAAATGTTTTCCAAGGCTGCTTTTGTAAAGTGCTTTCAAGATCAGAACAACACATGGTAAACATAATCCAGAGAGAAAACCACAGATCTACCTAAGCTGAGATTTGCTTTTTCCAAAGCAGTGTTTCTCCCTAAGCTAAATTCTCTCTGCATCAACACACTTCAGCTCCCCACCAGTTACATAATTATGGTAAACATATTTCAGTGCCTTTTTCAAACATTTAAGATGACATTTTTTAGACAACACAGTTCTAAAGACAGACTTCAAACAGACATCACACTTGCTGTTCAATGTAAGATTAACTCAGCCGAAGCATAACTTGAAAACAAAAATATCAGTCAATAATGTAGTTCCAACCACCCCCTCTAACGAGAACTGCACGTTCTCCAAACCACAAGCTCTCGCCTGCAGGAGCCTCATTTCTACAACAGGATTATTCCAACACGTGGACCTAAGTCACTCAGTTCTGCTCCAGAACCAAGCCCTCCAGCTCCCAGCTGACTCCTCCAGCAACTTCTTCTGTGTTTCGTTTGCCTAAAGAAAGCCCCTTTTGATCCTTTTCTTTAGGATTCCCTGGGCATCCTCTTCTCAGGAATCCAGACCCAGTTCTTCTCACTAACTTTACTGCACTGGTTTTGCTGGTTTTTCCTGCAAGCCATCTTCCTATCTGGCTCCCTGGTGGAAACTCCTCCTTTTGTTACGGGATTAATCACTCATCAGTGACCATCTGCTCTCACCAGGAGTATGGACAATCTCAAAAGAGCCACCCCGCAGTGGTCCTACCTGTATATGCCATGTTCTTCGGGTTTCCGTAGGGAGCCCCAGGTTGGACGGGGCTGTAAACAGGGTTCATGGTGGAAGACCGGGAACTCTGAGGACAAAAGAAAAGCAGAGTTGAGACAACCACCTTACATTAGCTCCAGGATCATCTTCTGGGCAAAGAATCTTCTGCTACGTCACAGCATTACCGCGTTACAATTCAAGACAGAGAGAGCTGCAAAGGGAAGGATTTACTACAAGACGTTACAACCAGAGAGTATATTTAATAATTCATGGTTTAGATCTCTCAGTTAATTCCCTTAACTTTTTCAGCACTGCATATCCTGCCTACAAATGTACCCGGAGCAGATGAATCTCACACATCCCTGCTTTCAGGGGGGGCTCAAGACTCACTACCCCACTTCTAGCTTGCGATGAACAAAGAGAAGAAGCCACAAATTCAGACATGGAACTCTCCTCCTTGGAGGAGCTAATAGTTCTTGGGTGAGAAAACCAACCCCAGTGAAGACCTGACCTTTCAGGCATAAGCAGATAAAAGACCATTTGCTGTCGGTGAGGTGGAGAGCAATAAATACACAATAAGCTCGAGCCCAGGGCTTGGATTCTGAGCAGGGCTGCACCCAGTGCCACCCACTGTTGTCCCAGATGGGGAGGGGCAGCCACAGACCTAATGTGAGCAATGAGGTTTTAACAGCCCTTCTGTTCCTCTCTCCAATAAAGATGATGAAGAAGTGCCGGGTTAGCTTCTTTTGAGTATTATTTAGAGGAAAGCAAGTAACTTGGGAATTTGTGTCTACTAACTGTCAGTTAAGCAACTGGCTCAGTTAATTATCTTAATGAAGCACATTCTCAGTTCTGATTAATGGGAAAATCAGTCATTAAGCTTTATTAGGCGATGCATTTGTCTCCACAGAGATCTAGTGACAATTTCACACCAGAACTTCCACGATCTTGCTTCAAAATGTGGGTTATTTTAAAAAATGTATTCTTTTGGAGTTCATAAATGAAGCCGTTCTTTCCAAACAAGTCTCTCGTGATGGATGCACAATTTGTTAGATCATTAACTCCTTCCGCTTTACCTCAGGATAGTAAACAAGTCAAATGTTAAATGTTAGCACCAATTGACTTGACGACAATTACTGCTTAATTAATTAGCCGTCCCTCCACCCCCAAGTTAGCACAGAAGGAGCAATTCTCAAAGCGATGGAAATCACTGTTATAAAGCAAGCTGGGAGAGGAAGCTACATGGAGACATGTCTTTAACCAGCAGCTTCACAAACACAGGATGGAGCTCTCAAGAATCACAGAAACCTTTAGGTTGGAAGAGACCTTTAAGAAGATCAAAGAGGATCTTCCTTGGGGCCTATAAGAAAGCAGGGGGGGGGACTTTTGACCAAGGGGGGATGCTTTGAAGCTAAAAGAGGGAGATGATTGAGACCGGAGAGAAGGGAGAAACTTTTAATACTGAGGGTGGTGAGCTGCTGGCCCAGGTTGCCCCGAGTAGGTGGTCGCTGCCCCATCCCTGGAACCATTCCAGGGGTGGTTGGCCAGGGCTCTGAGCAACCTGCTCTAGTTGCAGATGTCCCTGCTCCCTGCAGAGGATTCGGATGAGATGACCTTGAAAGGTCCCTTCCCACCCAAACCATTCTGTGATTATATATAACTCTATGGTTCTGTGATTTAGGAAGGTGTCCCTGCCCATGGCAGAAAGGCTAGAACTAGGTGACCTTTAAGGCCCCTTGCAACTCCAGCCACTCTATGATTCTCTGATTCTGTGATGCAAAACCATGATGCACAAGGAAACAAGAACACAGTTGGTGAGAGTCACCTTCAAAGCACAGTACTCTTCTGAATTAAGCTCCTAGCAATACACACAGCCTAGGAGTAACTACAAGTACATGATGCTTTAAATGACAGCTGCCACAAACAGGACTTGAGTGAAAAGGGAGGAGAGCGGTGCTGCAGAGATTTCCTGGCTGTAATTAACTGTTGAGTCACTAATAAGACTCTTCAAGTCCAGACAAGAAATGCCCAGTGGGACAGGGGATGTGACAGACATCTATAAAAAAAAAAACAAATGACCTGGAGAAGGTGGAGAGGCAGCAATCACACAACTTGACTCATACCTCTTTTTCATAACCCAAGCAGGTGAAGGCATTAGAAGAAATAATTGAGTTGTAGCTTCAAAAGAAGTAAAGGGAGTGGCCAGTTGATTTGCTTGTCTCAGCACGTCCCTCGCTGCCAGGACAGTGGGATTTGGAAAGCCTCCTGAGGAACAGAGCAACTCCTCCTCTATCCCCAAACAGGCTTCCGGACAGTCTTTTAGGCTGTGAGGACCTTTGACCATCCAGCCATTCTTGTGTTCCCAGGAGAAAAGTCAATATCCAGGCTCTATTTTAAGTGCCTGGCCACCCAACTAAAAGCATGATGCCCGATGTTGGACTATGCTCCACAAACATGCCTGTGGTGCTGAAGGGTGCTCTTTGCACTGGGGAGCATCACCACCCTCATGGTAGAGAACTTGTTCCTTGTATCTAATCTAAATCTACCTTCTTTTGGTATGAAACCATTAACCCCTTGTCCTCTCAGTACACTCCTTAATAGAGAGTCTGTCCCCACCTTTCCTGTCAGCACCCTTTAAGTCCTGAAAGGCCACCAGAAGGTCTCCCTGAAGCCTTCTCTTCTCCAGGCTGAACAACCCCAACTCTCTCAGCCTGTCCTTGCAGCAGAGGGGATCCAGCCCCGTGATCATCTCCTCTGAACTCTCTCCAAAAAGTCCATGTCCTCCTTACGTTGGGGCCCCCAGAGCTGCACACAGTGCAAGCGTGGGCATGTGTGTCTTCATGCTAGCTGTTTCAGGGGATCTGTAAGCTGAGGACGTTCTGCAACAGAGCAAGGAAGTGATGGACCCATTTTACTCCAGCTCTGTATTCACCCTCTGACGCATCCAGAGCCAGCACTGTACCCAGCTGAGCCCTCCTGCCCAAGAAATAAAATTTATGAGGATGCCTCTTCCCTTCTCCTTCCAGCTGAACGTGTGTTCCTCCACCTAGAACCACAGAGTGACAGCTGGACCTGCTCCTGGGCAAGGATGGACTCATGGCTGCATTTATGAAGTGCCTCGTTCAATGCAGTCATCGTTTCACTTGTGCTTTTTTGAGTGTAAAGAGTCCAAATAAATCATAACTTGGAGAAAATGCCTGCGTCCGGCCTGCCATAGGTGTTGTGCCAACCAGCAAAAAGGAACACTTCTTGAGAAGGATGAAAGAAAAGGCTTTTTAGCAGAGATAAAAAGATCGTTATCACGTTCAGGATTTGAGGGTATTGTGAGGGAGAGGTTTGTGCTTCCTCCCTGCTTGGTATGCAGGGTACTCTGCCCTGCCAGCACGGAAGCGTCCACGCGACCGGCATTTCAGACGGATGATTTTCCTTCTGTTCAGCATCCAGTATTAGAGCCCATTCAGAGGAGCTTCCAACACATTCTGCAAGACAATGCTGTTCAAAAATACATTTGAAATTCATTACAGGCACCACATTGTGCCCTTCAAAAAGCTACACTGAGATGAAGAGAAAACAGGATTAGCAAAATTCAGCCTCCTTCACCACGATAACTTGCGGCTCTTGCTTGTGGCCACGAAGAGACAATAAAAAGATGAAGAGAAATGAATTATAAACAGACAAACACAAGCCTTGCTCTATTGCACAGAGCCTCCACTGCTTCCTAATCCCCACGACAGGGATGCTAAGTTGCCTAGAAGCTGCTGAGATCCCAGTTGAGAGCTGAAGGAGT
>NW_008623569.1:2303-2993 GCF_000691845.1 Merops nubicus | reverse complement strand
ATGCCATGGGAATAAGCTGCTAGCAAACAGTCTCTGGATACCTTCTGGCTGTAACCTGGTTACATTTTCATCTATTTTATCTTTCCTGTGAAAGCCCATGATGTGCCTCCATCACAATAGGAAATTACTTCAGATGACAGGTAAACAGAAGTACAAGAGAGGTCAGTCGTTGGGTGGCCACCACGCCGCCGGGAGGCCAACGCGCCGGTCACACCGAGGTCACATGGAGGGATTTCCAAGCTGCAGGAGAAGGGAGATGGAAATGCTGGTGCTGGGAACACTGAGCGTGAACTTGCTGTGCTGGGAAGTGGCTGCAGAGCTACGCTCGGCTGCTCTCACCTCTGCTGGAGCAGAGCTGGGCTTTGTGCCCTGCACCTCGGGCTGCCAAGGGAGAGGACTCTGTCCCTCATCCCTGGGGACACCCTCAGACATAAACTGCTTCATCCAGTTCTGGGCTTCTCAGTTCCAGAGAGACCAGAAGCTACTGGAGAGAGTCCAGTGGAGGCTACAAAGCTGCTGAGGGGCCTGGAGCATCTCTGTGCCAGGACAGGCTGAGAGCCCTGGGGCTGCTGAGCTGGAGAAGAGAAGCTTCAGAGGGGATCTGATCAAGGCTGAGCAAGAGCTCAAGGGCTCCAGGGGGCAAGAGGCTGGGGCCAGACTCTTGCCAGTGGGGCCCAGCAACAGGACAAG
>NW_008623569.1:0-2267 GCF_000691845.1 Merops nubicus | reverse complement strand
GGTGGGAGGGTGGCCGAGCCTGGAGCAGGCTGCCCAGAGAGGCTGTGGAGTCTCCTGCTCTGGAGAGATTCCAAACCCCCCTGGATGTGATCCTGGGCACCCTGCTGTGGGTGACCTGCTGGAGCAGGGGGGGCCTGGAGGAGATGATCTCTAGAAGTCCCTTCCAGCCCCACCACGCTGGGATTCTGGAATTCTTTTCATACGGGAGTACTCAAAGCACTCAAGAATCAGGACAGGTATCACGACCACCTTCAAACCACTACAGACATGAGACAACAGGAACACCTTACCCTATTGCTTTTCTCTCTTGTTAGTTTACTTCATGCCTCTGAAAATACAGTGACCAGCTTTGCTACTTCCCAAAGTCACACAGGCCTTCATCCTTCAAGTACTAGTCGACATCAGTAATTTTGAAGACTTAAACAACTTTAACAAAAATACTTCCATGCAGATGCTGGTGGACCTGGCATCTTATTCACCTATTCCAGTCTGCCATAGAGAGGCAGAGGAAAAGAAAGTTCAGAGAATCAAAATGGTATCATTAAAGTTGGAAAAGACCTCTAAAATCATCAAGTCCAACCTCCAGCACTTCCCTGGGCAGCCTGGGCCAAGGCCTCACCACTCTGCCAGGAAAGAAATTCTGCATCAGATCCATCCGAAACTTCCCCTGGGGCAACTTCAGCCCAGTGCCTCTCATCCTGTCACTGGTTCCTTGGGAGAAGAGACCAACCCTCACCCCACTCGAGCCTTCTCTCAGGGAGTTGTCCACAGCCTGAAGGTCTCCCCTCAGCCTCCTCTTCTCCAGGTTCAACACCCCCAGGTCCCTCAGCTGCTCCTCACAAGCCATGTTCCCCAGACCCCTCCCCAGCTTTGTTCCCCTTCTCTGGACCCACTCCAGCCCCTCAAGGTCTTTCTTATCCTGTGGGGCCCAAAACTGACCACAGTCCTCAAGCTGTGGCCTCCCCAGTGCCCAGTGCAGGAGCACGATCCCTGCCCAGCTCCTGCTGGACACACCAGTTTTGATAGTGGAGTCTCCATCCCCGTTGGTATTTAAAGTATGTGTAGGTGAGGTGCTGAAGGACAATGTCCAGCAGTAAGCTCAGCAGTGTTAGGTTAATGGTTGGACTCAGTCTTAAAGGTCTTCTCTAACCGAAAAAACTCTAAAAACCAACCAGTAAAAGATCTTTTCCAATTGAAATGATTCCACGATTCTATGACATCAAAGGAGATTTTAAAAATCTTAAATGAAAGGATCAACCTGGCAGGCAAGAGTCAGGAATTTTATCAATTTTGTGGGTTTTTTTCAGACTAAGTAAATAGAAGTTTTATAAAGAGTGTTACTGAGAAATAAATACATTTGAAAGGGTTCTCAAAACAGTGACACTGACAAGTGCCTCTTTAAGGTTTGCAAAAAATTAAATAGTAAATCTAAAGTCCAATTGTGAAGAAAAGAGTAAATAATAGAGATGTGAGCTTTTCTGGATGACAGACACTTCACGTTGTTTCATGTCCATCCTTGTGTCAAGGTGACCTATCCTTTAGCTTCCCACAGTGCTTAGATGGCAATTTGCCTTCATCTTTTGTGACAATAGGATGTGAGTGGTTCTGAGTGAGCAGTTCCCTATGCTTTTCTTTGGAAAGAGAGTGGCATTAACTCCTCTGAGAGAAAATATCTGCACCAAAAAGTATGTATTTCACATAAGGCAGCAGAGAACTGAGCATGAGAGCCTGTGAACAAAGGAAAAAGACAAAGCAAAAAGATCAGTTTCTTCCTTGATGTGCACATCACCTCTTTAAATTCAATTTATACAAATCACATGCTAATAGTATTCAGCCAAAGCCTCCTTGAACATGGGAAGATCTCCTGACCTTACACTGCATTCAAATTCCAATAATTTTCTGACAGTTTTTCAGTTCAGTCGCTTGAAGCTTGACCCTCACTTGGGATCCACCAAACAGTAATTAAATTAACTTCCAATTCATCTGCCAAAGGTTAATTTAGGGAAGGCTACGAGGCTAGATCCCACCTTTCCCAAAAAAACTCGGCTGTGACAGTGTGCATGAGCTGGGAGATTGGTAACACAATGTAGTTTTGTACAATTAACACCTAAAGCACTTGAGCTACACCGTGACTAAAAGTCGGTTGAACATCTCTCACCTGAAGCAAAATATTTAACCTGTTAGAGATGTTCTAAAAGAATCAGGTGAAAGTTGGCACAATTTTAGTTAATCTTCCATTACCTTTGACACCGTCCCCCATAGCATCC
>NW_008623568.1:3843-7811 GCF_000691845.1 Merops nubicus | reverse complement strand
GGGGCTGAGATAGGCAGTGTATTATAGTTGTAAATAGCTAATAAATGGCAACATATATTAATTGCAAATAGTTAAAAAAGGCATTCATCCACATCTAAGGATTGTTCATCCAGCTTCAATCCACCTCAATCCATTGAGGTCCAGTACCGGGGAGCTTCAACGCAGCGTTTTGGTTTCGTATTTTTGGAAATTTACCCCTCCTTACTTTGTTACCCCTATAATCCCTTTACCCTGTTAATCTCTACTCTTCTTCCTTTCTGTTCCCTGTTAAATAATATATTTCATTTTGTGAACTTTCAATTGGTGCAAAGCTTTCATTACCCCTGCCTTCCTTTGTTTACCTCTTCACCTGGGGAAACTAAGGGATAGGGGAGGGGGAACACAATTCTGCCTTCCAAACCGAGACACGTCCTTTCCCACATACTCTAAATGTAATTGCTTATGATTTTTGCATACATCATTGAGATTCAGTGTCATTCATTTTTTAAACATTACTGCCTAAATGAAGTTAGAGCAGAAAAATAAAAGTCAACTTTTTAATTAAAAAAAACCAGTTTCTTAATAGCGTATTCCATTTTTTTCCAGTATCTTCTGGTGCTTGACTGCAATTGTGCTTGACAAACTCAACCTATGAATGAAATTTCAAAACAGAGAAGGTCTGAATTTCTTTAAGATTAGTCGTAATTTCTTTAAGAACTGGTTATTGTCCAAAATATGTTGCAATTGAGTGTGGACAACACATTTCATTAGGATTGATGATTTTTATTTATTATTCATATCTTTCATAGAGATCTGACTCTTAAAGTATATTAATCCAAAATACTGCATGATACTCTGACCTTCCCTTGATTTTTTTTTTTCACTATGATGTGAATTTGGTTTTTCAGTACTTAATTTCTTCTGTGGTGTTTTTAGTATAAACTTTCAGTTTCTTTTATGTAAATCTCATTCAATTTAATGTGGATTATTTATAACAAAAATTTTAAAAGAGTTTGAAAGCCCAATGGGTCAAATGCAATGTTTCAAATGAATTGAAAATATTAAAGAAGTACCAGAACTGTATGAATTAAATAATTTGTGCATTTTATAATTATGGATTATGTGATAGAAGATTTAATTTTTTGATGATAACATAGTTGAAGTGTTAATTTTGCTCAGAACATAATCGTTAGCAGTATATACAAATACGTGTCAGTAATACATTTGTATTTCCTAACAATCTTAGATTTTAAACAAGGTGTTTTTACTGTGATTATTTGCTACATTGTTTTGCAGGTTAATAGATTAAATTGCTTGACTAATAGATTCTAAGAGAAAGGTTCAGAGGACCCAACTTTGCATCATCATGTTGCTCTGCTTACTTCTGTCTCTTTGGAGAATCCTTCTAATAGTAATGGGGTTCTGCATGATTGCTAGCAATAGTGTGTAGGAATATGCTTTTTTAAATATGGCTTTAAATGCAGAATCTCAATGCACTTTATTCATGGTCTCTTTTCATTGCTCTCATTTTGATCTGTGATACATCTTATGATTTTATTTCTTAACTCAAGTAAGTGACAGTTGCAAATGAAATTGCTATGTTAATGCTTTTTTATTTCCTTAATTGAGCATTTTCATTTTATTTAAGCATGAATGTTGTCTTCAATTATATGTAACAGAGATTTCAGCTCCCTATAGTTATAGTAGGGAATAATTTACAGAATTATTTAAGTGACTTTGTGTAGTCTGATTTGTTTTTCAGTTAATTTTATTTAGAAGTCAATTATAGTAAACAATTTAGATTTCCAGGTTTGCCTGTTCTGTGTATTTTCTTCTTTGCATTTAATATCTGGGAGTTTTAGTAGCCTAATATTAACACTTATCTTGAGAAACTTAGTTTAAAAAAATCTAGTAGAACTGTTCTTCTAAATAAGGAAAACTAAGTTTTGCCAGATCATAGAACTATATGTGTATGAACAGCCTTATAAACACATTTCTTGGGTATGATTAAAGTAACTTTAGAATCATCCCTGTAATTATAGTTTTTTTCATGGAAATAATGTCTTGACAGCTCATGTTGAGTCATTGGAGTGAAACACAACTGGGTTTGGTGTGCAGTATTTATTTTGTTCCTTGTTTATTTTGGTCTCTACATTTAAAAAAAAGAAAAAAAAATCCAAGTTCATCTGTAAATGTGTCTGACATTCTTTCTGGCTGCATGAAGCACACCATATGTTCATTTAATTGTTCTGTCTAGATGTAATTTATATATGATAAAAAAACCCCCAAGTTTCATATTGCCCAACAACAAAACTAATACTTTTGTTGCATTCTCTTTTTTTTTTTTTTTATGACGAACATTTTGTGAATGCATTAGGAATTTAAAATGTAGTCTATCGTTTCTTCCTGCTTTTCACAAGCAACAGTATTATTCAAAATGGTAGAATGCTTTAATAGCAGAAGTTATTACTGTCCTTCTCATGAAAAATGATTCAGCATAGCATAGATTAATTTCATTCCTTGAAAACAAGCACCCCAGAGTGCTTTTACAGTTTAAGGCTGGCATTTTCTAGAAGGTCTCATTTCAAATGTTTTTAATTTTTCTTGTCTTTTACTTTAAGATTTCCTTTCTGTTTCATTTTTCAAACTTGAACCTAAATAGTTATAGTCATGTATATTCTTATCTCTATTAATATCTCTTTTGTATGCATCTTTGCAACAGATTGCACATTTCAAAAAATTGAACTCTGAAAAGTATTATTAAAAAAAAAAATAAAGCAACTGTCATTTTTGTTTGATTGCTAGAAAATAGTAAGGACCAACCCTCATAAAATTCAACTTATTTAAGGTGTCCCAATGATGATTTTTGTCAACTTTGGTCACTCACAGAAAATTTCTGTCTGGCTTTTATATTATTAACATGATTTTTTTTTTTCTCTTGTGTGAAAGGAATGTCAGAGAAAACCACTCTACAATTATTTATAGCTATAAGCACTGAGATAAATATATTGAAATTTTAGAAATTAAGGATCTGATAAGAACTGAATCCAATACTTTATCTACTAGTTCTATGTGATATTGTGGATCTTTCAATATACAGTACATAGCCAATACCATTAGGGCCTTCTCACTGGTCCAAAATGTATAATGCAGTGTGTTCTAAATTGTATTCTCTGTTTTCAGTAAACAAAGTAGTGAGATGGTACTAAGAAATGTCTTTTGTACCAAAATGGAAGTTCTCAAATTTATCTTTGGCAAGCTATCTGCTTATGCTCGTCGTTTTTTTGTAGCCACCAGATTATATATATTGGAAAATAGCAATTTATTCATATGCATTAAAATGATATTTCCTGTCAAGAATTTTTTGTAACTGCTATAAGGGAGTTTTATGTGATCATGAGTAAGAAGGTAGCTGTGAACTGAGAACTAGTATTTGTTAAAAAGGTTAACTGCTTCAATAAGCACTCTCTGTTTAAATATGGATTACAGCATGTCAGCAGATTCAAAATTCCTGTGCTGTTATTTGTCTATCTACGTGTAACTTCCATTAAGTTAAACCTTGATAATTAAGAAAAATAGAAAGTTAACTTGTGTGTAATTCTTGTGTGTATTTCTAAAACAGAAAGTTTACTATGTGTACACTAGAAAGAGATAGCAACTGAAGTTGGACTCTGCATTTATTACCTAGCAAGTTGCTCTATGGGCAGAACTAATTGTCTTGTTTCTCAAGGGTTGGCCATGTCTCTAGGGATGGTCTATAGGAAAAGCTGAACTCTAGTAGAAACTTTTCTTCTGGGGAAGCATTTACAAAGTTCCACTTCTATCCAGTAAGATGTGAGTTTGGATTGCAGCCCTTCCCTTGCTTGGGATACTTGCAGATATCTCTTCTACTTGACTGCCTATTTTCATGAAGACTGTAGTAATGTTATTCATAGAATCATATAATCCTTTAGGTTGGAAGGGACCTTTAAGATCATCAAGTCCAACCA
>NW_008623568.1:0-2816 GCF_000691845.1 Merops nubicus | reverse complement strand
GCACTTTTTGGGGGGCGGCCGTAAAGCCAGTTCTTTATCCATCTAGTGGTCCACCCATCAAACCCATGTTTCACCATGGGTTTGATTATTATCTTTGATTATTATCTTTGAGTCCTCTCTTCTGCCTGTCAAATTAATTTGAAATTGTACAGTAAGTTAAAACTTAAGAAGGGAGTCACAGATGCACAAAAAATAATGCTGAACCTTTTTTCATACAAAACTGCAATGCAAACAAATATATCGAGGCATCCAAAACTTTTCATTAACCTCTTTATGTATGAGTGTAGCATAAATAAGTTTATGTAGAACCAAGCATCATTTTTATTGCTAGGGACTGACTGAATTTGGAACTTTAAAACTCTAAAAAACTCTAAATTGCAGAACATAAGTGTAACCTTTAGTAAAATTAATTTTTTTTTATTTGCATTTTGTAATTTTTAGTTCTGACATATTTTGGATAGCTGTTGTTGATACAGGGTATGTGTCTTTTTAGTCACAGTACACAGCAGGAGCACTTTGAATACCTGATTTTCTTTCTGCATCTCCAGCAATGGAAGAAAGTGACTGGCTGCTATTTGGTTTTGTGTCTTTTGGGTTAATAGGCACCTTAAGGGGAGGAAGCTGAGAATATGTTATACCTCTGTCTTAATCTAAGGGTACACTTGATTCAGATTTGTTTTGACTCAAGTCAAAAAATCATCTCAAATATGTTGAAAGCAGAGAGACACTTTTTTCCTGTTCAGATTATGAGCTTCAACTGCTTACTTTGAGTTTGCTTTGGTCCTAGTCTGGATGTACAAGAAGTCAGTCCAGTTCAGTAAAATGGTAGAAAATTCATTTGGAAAAAAAAATAAACAGTTTACTGAGTTCAGCTCAGTGGTATCTTGAGGCATACTCTGAGGAAACCTTGATAAGGAGCTTGCGTAACCACTGTAGATATCCCAGGAGAAGAGAAAATGAGCAGAAATCAAACTGAAGTGTGGTTAAGCTTCTCTGCTTCTTGACCCATTGACCAACCAGTGAGCAGTGCTAATGTTGCTGAGGAAGGGCCAAATGAAGTAGCTAGACTGCAGTAGGCTCCACATATTCCTCTCTTGTCCTTTGCACATACCTCAGAGGAAAAAATGACATGGTTATGATGTGGCTTCTTCCATTGCTTTTTGGATGCCAGATGGGACAGAGCAAGGAAACTGAGTCAAAGTACTGAATGAAACTCTAAAAATAAATTTCGAGAGTAGAATGCTCAGTCCTCGTGCTTTTTGTATAGGCAGATTTACCTTGTTATTTATTATGTCCTTATGTTTTAAAAATTATTCACCCCAGAAAGTTTGTAGAACATACTAATGCAAAGGCAGTTACAAACATTTAAAACTATATAATACCTTAATAATGTGTTGCATTACATCTGCAAACATAGGGAAAACTCTGTGGGTTTTATCATGATGTGTTTAACTGCTTGATAGAACATCTGGGAATGTGAAAACTTCTAAGGAAGTCCAGCTTTCCAGTGACTTCAAGTCACATCCATATTGAGGTTATTTTTACTACAAATAACATGTTTTGGTAGGGGGCTAGAGCTTCATCCCCAGTTGTATTAATAAACTACTTCTTACAGAAACACAAAATTTCACAACACAAGATCTTCCTCTGTGTTGAAGTTCAAAAATGGCACATGTATATAGGAAGGTTGGGTTTTTTTTTCTTCTGTTCAGTGTGGTAGGCAAATCAGGTCTTGTCTGCATCATGTGCCTGATACTTAAAAGATGCACTGTGATCCACCACATAACGTATAATTCAGTCTTTGGAGGAGTGTGGAGAAGGGAGTAAGAATTAGTCAAGTAAATGTAAATGCCTTCATTAACATTAGATTTGTGATTATGTATCTCACCTGAAGGGCTGTGTCTTCTACTGCTGGTAAAAAAAAGTAGATTAGTAAATAAAATTCTGGTGTTTCAGAAAGCAAAACTGTCAAACTGTTATGACTACTTAAATTGTAAGCAAGGTTTTGAAGGTACCATTTTGTTTCTATGTGATGATTTGTCTTTGCCAATACAAAGGTATATGAAGTATCTCTTCCACCCTTTGTCATTTTTATAAGAAATTTATAACTGGTGAAATTTTGAAGACATCTGGGTTGTGATTTTTGTAATAAACTGTGATGGTTTGAAATTCCTGCCGCTCCTGGGGGTGGAGATTTGAAATCTAAAACCAGGAGCAAGCCTGAATGAAAGGGGCGGAGGCCTGTTCTATTCCCACTCCCCTCTTCCTGTCTTCAGGACTTCCTGCTAGGGTCTATAAAGGGGGAGGGAACACACGCTCTCTCTCCGCTGGGATCCTGGCCGGAGACATGCTGCTGTTTGCTGCTCCCTGTGCTGCACGTGGTGGGGGCCATCTTGGGACCTGGGCCTCATCTCCAGACTCATTCCCTGCCTCCATCTACATCCAAGGATTGTGCATCCAGCTTCAATCCACCTCAATCCAGCGAGATCCAGTACTGGGGAGCCTCAGCACAGCGTTTTGGTTTTGTATTTTTGGAAGTTCACCCTTCCTTGCTTCGTTGTTCCTATAACCCCTTTACCCTGTTTAAACCCCTACCCTTCTTCCTTCCTGTTCCCTGTTAAATAAACTTTTCAATCCTTTCAAGATCTGTATTACCCCTGCCTTCCTTTGTTTATCTCTATCTGGGAAAACTAAGGGATAAGGGAGGAGGAACACAATTCTGCCTTCTAACTGGGACATAAACTTACTGTATCATCTCAGCAGTTCACATAGACTATGCATGTAAAGTCATCAGTGTTATAAGTTTTCCCAGTTTA
>NW_008623567.1:126190-142422 GCF_000691845.1 Merops nubicus | reverse complement strand
CCCGCCGCTCGCCCGGGGCCGGCTGTCCTCAGGTGAGAGGGGTGAGGGCAGGCACCTCGCCTTCGGTTCCTCGGGATTTTCCTGTTTGCTGGAGCTTGTATCCGCGCCGGTGGCGAGATTCCCTGAGGATTGCGCCTCAGGGGATACCTGAGGATACCGCCTGAGCTGCGAGGGAGGACATCGCAGCTGAGACGGTCAGTTCCCCTCTGTTCCCCCAGTCTTGAGGCAAGGACGACCCAGTGACACCTGAAGTAGCTTCTGAGAAGCTCTGCGTACGCCTTTATGTGCGGGAGGGAAGCTGGTATCGTTTGGAGGAGGTTATCTTCATATTTTGGGTTGTAAAGTGACCTTAGGGCGTAAACTGTTAGATGCACTTAGCTCAGTCCTGTTGGAGGAGGGCCAGCCGAAAATAGAGGCAAAGTCAAAAGGCAGACAATTGTTTCAGCAAGAAGTTTCATTAAAATATGTGATTTCATGAGCTGCATGCAGTTTTAATTAAACCCTTACTATGTAGACACTGGTGTTTTGTGTTGTAACCGTTTTATCTCTGATTTAGAACATAAATTTTAGGTACGTAAGAATTGGAAATGGATGTGTTTAGATTTCCAATAAATTACTCAAAAAACCATCAGTGCAAGGTAAACTCTGCTTTGTTGTTTCTCTAGGAGCAAGTATAGTTCATAGGCCTTCTCCTTTAAAAGAGCTTAATTGGCTTTGTTCAGGTGTGCATACCTGACCTGTCAAGTTTGTAGTGCTACTTAGAAGCCAGATTTTTCATTTTGTAGATTGAGGCTTCCTAAATATTTCCGTTGAAGTGACCTTTATAAGTGAAAATAACATTCAAGTCAAAAGCTTTTAGCTGCTTTTGCATGTCTTGCAATCACATAATGAAATCTTCTTGTAATGCTTTCCTAAAAGAAGATACATATGGTACAAATCAAAAGCTTATAAAATCGTTGTTCTTGTAGTTGGCCGCTAAAGACCCTTTTTATTTCAGCACCAAACCTCTAGTTTTGTTAAAGGTTTTTCAATTGATGGATTACTTAGGTGAGATTTGCACTTCAACTGAAGTGATCTTGTGTATAGATGTTGTAAGCTAGTAAGTGAAAAACAGAAGTTAATTTGTAGTCAGGTGTTTGTACGATCAGTTGTTTAAGATGTTTTGCAGAAGTAGAAAATGACAGTTGGATTTAAAACATTCTTTAGTGATTATCCTGGTGGTGTGTATATGAAATAGTGCAATACAGCACAGATTTACAGTTCTGAATTCATTGGGAAAGTGAGCTGTAGAATTCTGTTTTCTAGAGTGAATGGTGATCCCATCACTGTAAAATAATCACTGTTTGGATATATTATTTGGAAATTTTTGATTTCAGTCAGCTATATTGTTTTGGTTTTTCTCTTTTGTTTAGTTAGCTTGGTCTTTAAAATGTGAATGTTATTTTTGCAACTTTTTTTGTATAGTTCAGCTATTAAGAATGTGCAAAACTTAGAGTAGCTTGACAAGCCAAGCTTGAAGAATCAAAAAGTTTATGTCCCTGACAGTGTGTACTTGATATTGTGTGCAGTGGGATCTGGAATTACTCAGATTTCCACTGAACGAATTGCCTGTTTTCGTTAAAAAGCTGTGAAATATTTAAACATCAGCATCATAGCAGCTTTGTGCTTGTCTTCCCCTTCTCCCCTTTAAATCGTAAGTAATTTCTACAGCCACCTTTTGGAATGGTCAGATCATGCATTCCTGATCTTAATTAACAGAAATCCAGATACAGTCTGTAGGTGGTGTTCAGTGTTGTGACATCAGCTTCTGGAGTTTTGTTGTGGGTGATTTCAGAAGTACAGAGATTGAGGAAAGGAAGATTAAATAAAGGAACCTGTGTTTGGGGTTTTGTTGTTGTGTTTGGTGTGTTTTGGTTTTTTTTTAATCTGGTAGAATTAAGAGTACTTTTATCAGTACAGGTATGTTAAAGCCAAAAGGTGAATTATAGACTGAAGTGTGAGTTTTTATTTGTTTTGTGTTGTACATCTATTCTAGTATGTCTGGACAACCTCTAAGTGTAGCTATGTGTACTACCTTATTTCTTATGACTTAGCTTTCCAGTCTTGTTTTACTCTATATACGCTCATTTAATGTCTTCATCCTCCCTTTTCCCCTCTCTGTTACTTATAATTACTGGGATTTTTTTTTTCAATGTACATTCAGTATGTAGTGGAAATTTTCATAGGTTCTTGGACACTGCTGTTACCAGAGAAGGTCTGGTTACACCTATGATTTTACCTGTGCAGACTGTGTGCTATTAATGATTGAGTTGGTAAACAATGTACAAATTAAATGAAACAGTTCACTGAGCTCCTTTGGCTTGACAAGAGTCAGCTCTGTAAAAAGTTGCTTTATTGGCAGGAACTTTTTAAAGCAAAACCAAGCCAACAGCTTAATCTGATAAAGCAGTGGAAGGTGCAGGTTACTTAAGTGATATTTCTCAATAAAGTAATTTGCAGAGCAGAGACAACCCAAGGAGCAGCAGAATGCTTTCTGGACACTAGAAGAATAGCTGTACCAAATCAGTCCATGTGTTCTTGTCTTAGGAGCAGACACTAGTGTATGCATAGGGAAACCAGTAAAACCAGTAGCTTTTGTTAGGAAGTAGCTGCCCTTTGTTGGAAGAAATACTTGTAGTGTATTTGAGCAAATGAAAATTCTTATTATCTTTTTGCAGAGAATCAGAATGACTAAAAAAAGGAAACATCAGGAAGATTTTCAGAAAGTGAAATTAAAAGTTGGGAAAAAAAAGCCTAAACTAGAGAATGCAACTGATACTACCTTCAAAACAAAGGCCATACAAATTCCTGAGCAACTTAAAGAAGATGGAGTGCTTCCTACACAGAACAGAAAACTTAACATAAAGGTATGCTGTGACATTACGTTCTGAAATGATGGGAAATGACTTGCTGTTTGTCTAGATTTAGTATGTCTATTTAAATCTAGAATATTTAATAAACCCCCCCCCCCAACTTTAAAAAAAACACAGCAGAGTATCTAAATACAGCCACTTTGTCCTTGAGAATAATCTGACCAGTGGATTTAAAGAATCAACTTGCTGGACCAGCATATAACCCAAGGAAAAGGTTTCCAGCAGTGGAAAAACTAAAAGTTGCACACTAATCCTAGATACTTAAATCAGCATCTGGTTTTTTTAAAGTCTTGGATCATAGCTTAAGGACAAAGTTTTTAAAAAATAAAACTTGAGATTTTTTTTTTTTTTTAAATCTTGCATTTCTTTGAGTGGTGTTTCTCCTTTCCTTAGTGTTGTCTCTTGTCTCTGGCAGCTCTCTGCTTAAACTGAAGAAAGCTGCTGAGACAGAGGTTTCATGAATCTACTTTTGAGAACAAGTGTAAAGAGGACTTATTTTTGGTTCTCTCTGTTAAATCAATAGGGTTGTGCATAAACTTAAGAATGAGGAGTATCTGATTACCTGAAGGACAAATTATGTTATTTTGGTTTTTCTCTCATTGAATTTTAGTGATCTGTTAATTGCTCTGCTTTAAACTAATACTTGTTCTGAGCATATTACTCTCTTAGGAAGAGCAGTACGTCATCAGAATAGATTCTGTGGTCTTGAGTGTTGAAGAGAAATGCACTGGAAATAGGTGAGGAAGTTCAAAGAGCTTAAAGTAACAGTAATGGCAATTATATGTTTCTTTCCCTTTAGGATCTGCTTTCACAGATGCATCACTACAGTCCCGGGGTTAAGCATAATGCACTTGTTGGGCTCAGGGAGCTCCTGTCTCAGTACCCGTTTGTCATCGATGCACACCTTTCCAATATAATAAGCGAGGTGGCGGCCGTGTTTACAGACAAAGATTCTGGCGTCAGAGGGGCAGCTGTTCACCTGCTGCAGTTCCTGGCTACAAAAATCAGAGCGGAACAGATTGCACCATTCTTCCCTTTGGTAAGTGCCCATCTCTCCAGTGCCATGACTCATATCAGTGAGGGAATTCAGGAAGACTCTTTGAAACTCTTGGACGTTTTGTTGGAAGCGTACCCAGCTCTCCTCACAGACCGCAGCATTATATTGTTGAAGAATTTCGTAGAACTTATTTCTCACCAGCAGCTGTCAAAAAGACTGAAAAGCAGAGAGAAACTTA
Source organism: Merops nubicus (assembly GCF_000691845.1). Lineage (NCBI taxonomy): Eukaryota > Metazoa > Chordata > Aves > Coraciiformes > Meropidae > Merops > Merops nubicus. Next base: position 138,275 of record NW_008623567.1, on the reverse strand, counting down.
CCTGGATGCTCTCTGTTAACCCAAATCGCAGAGTAACTTCTCAGCAGTGGAGGCTGAATGTACTTACCAGGCTCAAGAAGTTTCTCCAAGCAGTGGTAGATGGGTCCAGTGAAATAGAGGATGAAGGGCTTCAAGAATCAAAGGACAGCCCTCGCTCTGTGAGGAACCCAGTATGTATAAGTTGGAAACTCCATGCAAGTAATCAGCAACATATACAGCTGTTTGGAAATGGTGGCTTACGACCAAAGATGAACTCGTCATTTAGACTGAGGTGAGAACTTTAACTGATTTAGGAATTATGCCAGCTGTGTGATCACAATGTTAAACTGGGGTTTGGTGCTGTTGAAGGTGATTTCATTTTTATTATGGGACTGTCCCTTAGCTCTATTTTAGGGCATTTGCTGTAATCTGCAGTCTCCATGCAGTGGCTTGAAAATTTGAAAACACTCAGTAGATAACCAACCGTGCTGTGCGTATATCAAACAAAAGCTTTATTTTATGCTATGCATAATAATTTTGGAAGACCAGCTCGGGAGTGTTTTTTAATGTGAACTGGTGACTGCTGGTTGTTGCAGGATATCAAACAGAGTGAAGGCAGGCAGGCAAATTTCTTCCCACTAAATGTAAGTTTGTTTCTTACACTGTGATAGTGAATTTTGCTGAAATCTTGTGCTATTACCTTCAAGGCTCTGTCCTAAGTCTAGCAGTCTATTTTCTTTGAATGTAGCTCTTTTAAAAAGGACAGTGTGATAAGATGTGTCCGGCTGTATGAAGTCCTGCTGAGTTTCTAATTCTAGATGTTTTTAATAGTTCACTGGTTTATATCTTCATAAGTGTTGAAAGATTTGTTGTCTGGGGCATGCTGATGAGTGGGAGAAAGTGTAATGTGCTTAGGCACCTAAAGGTTTGTGTGGTTTTCACTGGTATTCTAAACAGATGTGAGCTGAAGTTAAGGAAGAACTAACTAATCATTTTTTTCTCTTCCTCCTTTCTGACTGAATGATGAAAAATGTAAACTATTTAGCCATTACAGAACGCTGCTAATCCGTAGATATCAGGGTGGTTTGAGGAGAAACTACAGTCCTTGTTGTACTGCGGGGCAAAACTCTATATGGGGTATAAGGCAGTTACACCAAGTTCACCTGGGAGGTCAGTGGCTGAAAAGGGTAGTCCACTGCTGTGTCCATGAAGTGCGGAAGAGAGGTTCTCTTTTAATACCACAGGTATTGGCCTGAATTTTAGCAAGTGGTTTCTCTCTGTGTCATGGAGATGCATAAATAACCACTCCATTCCTGCTCTCCTAGGCTTCCTCTTGGTAGATAGGCTATTACTTGGGGTAGGTAGAGGAAATTTATATTAAGATAAGTAAAATATTCTCATAGAAGTTGTTGTTAGCATAGCATGAGTTCAGTCAGGACCAACAGTATCTGCTGCAGGTCAAAATTTAGTTGGAAGCTAGACCAGTGAAGCCCACTTGAGGCAGGGAAGGGTTCAGTGCTGAGCACAAAACAGTCCCGTGGACTTCATCTCTACAGTCAGAAACGTCCAGTTGTGGACCACCATATGTCAGAGGGTTCTTGTGCTGTGCCCTGAATGATAGCAGCGTGTGAAACGCTGTCGCCTGTAATAGCCAAAGGCGCGTTGTATCTAAGGTCTAGGAAAATAAACTTGTCTGGTGTTACTGGAACTGGATTCTGCCTTCCTGAGGAGCTAGATTTGGGTGAAGCAAAGTGATCCACTTGAGGTTATAAATGCTTCCAAAAAGTCGTTTGCAAGCATGAGGAGGAGCCAGAAGAATAGAAGGAAACATTGCTGGAATCCAAGGCGAGATTGGCAAAGCAAGCTCATGGCAGCAGAACAGAAGACTGGGAAGAGAAGGGACATCTGTAGAAGGTACTAAGATGTTCTCATTATATTTGGACATACTTTTGGTATATTCATTTTGCACAAAGGGCCAGTACAGCTTGCTTCAGTTAGTATCTGCAAAAGTGAAAAAGGAGTGGAAGTTACTGTGGTGGGTTTTGTATTTGCCACTGAAAGCTTTTCTGTGAATCGGGAGATGTTGATTCTCTCTTGTCCAATCCCAGTTGTGGCCTTCCACAGGCATTCTCCAGCCTCTGCTGTGGCTATTACTACAAGGTAATAAGAGGTGCAAAATGTCTGTAACGCTCCTTCAGTACTTCCAAAATCTCAGACAGTGTGTGCGAGTGTTTTTGTTTAATGAAGTCAGTGCACAAAAAGTCAGATCCTAACTATAGCTAACGAGCTGACCAAACCATAAGTAAATAATTGTGGTGTGTATGTACTGATGGCCTCAGCACTAACACTGCAAGTAAGTTTCAACTTTGTTCTTTAAAAAATAGGCTTCCAGACACCAGGAGTAATATGCTAAATGTTCAAAGCTCCTGTATCTTTTTAATCGTGCAAATTCATTGGGTAGGGATGGCACCTCATTGGTACCCTAATGGTTGCAGAAAGGGATTTTCAGAATCAGTATTAATGTGTAGTAAAAAATGTAGATTTTGAGCTTGGAATGCTGGATGGTTCAACAGTGCAAATCTTGTGACTTCACTATTTTCTGTTGTGTGCTAGGTCTTTCTACTGTGTGAGTATTAAAGATTACAGTGAACTAGGAGATCATTATAAAATATTCTCTGCCTTATGTGCTGACTGTACTGCTTTTTGTATCAGACTCCTTTCAGGTGTGGAAAAATGGAAAGCCTCCACAACTTAAATGTGGTGATACCAAGGTGTGAAATCTTTTTTTGGACTGGAAGTGGTGCTGAAGAGAAATGGTAGAGCATCTGTTCCTACTGAGAAAGGACAAGATGAAGTTGCAGAGGAAAGGGAAGAAGACTTAAGAGACTGAAACAGAAGACAAAGTGTAGTGAATAAATATGTATATGGTGTGACCTGTGCATCACATAGAAATGGAAAATACAGTTCACTTGGTGTACTGAGTGTTTCTTTCCTGGAATTGGCAATGTACACAAAAAAGGAGGACAGTAACCTGGCTCAGACTCTGAACCATACAAAGTTACTAACTTCGGATTACTTTTGCTGTTATAAGCAGTAGAAAATTGTTTCCTTATTTTCTGTTACTTTTACACTTCCTTGACTTCTCTTTGAATTTCTGTTGTCCTCTTACTGCCAAATGGCCGATATATTGCACAGGTGGTTTTTTTGTTTGTTTGGTCTTGCTTCCTTTAAAATGACAGTATTTTTATAAAAATGACAGGTTATAGGATACCTTGTAGCTCCCCTCAATAGCATTTTATACCAGTATGAAGGTAGTGTGCTTTGTAGTGTTTGAGAGATGCATTACCATTAAAGAATATTGATAACGAATATGTGACAAAAAGGTTAGCTCTTTAATGGGCATCAAATCCTCCTGGTTCCAGTGAACCTTGATTTGCAAAGGATATTGCAGTAATCAAAGGCATACTGGACAGATTACAGTAATACTTTGTCATCATCTCTCACTGCAATTGGGTTTTATTTACCCCTTTTTAACCTTGAATATTTGGAGGAGCCTTGTCTTGAGAGATGGGGGCTTCTTTTGCAGGGGTTCGTGGAAGCTATGCTAAGTATTCTTGCCCAGGTGCTTTCAGCAGCTGGGTCAGTATCACTTTTGACATGGATTCTTCCTTCTTTTTCCACCCCTTGTTTCAGAGAAGTACTGAAATGGGTGTTTGTGTTACACTTCTGTAGACACAAGTCTCCACATGTGTGTTGCCAATGTGTCAGGTTTTGTGGGCTGTTCATTGTTTATGGGGAGATTCCTTTTGTGTTCCAGAAATAGATTGCTCAAATTCCAGAGCTTTGCTGTAATATCAGGTATTCTTTTCAGAGGAGTGATTGAAGACTATTACTTCAGAGCTATTTCAGCCACTTACTGACATTTCAGAATCTCTGGGGAACGTGTGGTCCTATCATGGCACAGCATTTACAGGGCAATGTAACTTTTCACTAAGGTTATGATCCTGGTATCAACTGGCTTGTCCAGTGATGCTTTAGAATTCATTGTGGTTATAACTGGAAGATGGGATTTGTCCACTGTATCTTTAGATGACTGAAAGTTAAATGTCAAGGTTGAAACCGTTCACCCTGAACTGTTTATAGTCTGAAGGAAACTGGTGTCTTTACTGCAGTGTCCAGTGGTGTAGAATGGACAGAGCAACAAATAAGCCAAATTACATTGACTGCATGCATTGGTTTCTGCAGTTACTGCTAAGCTTTATAAAATGTTAAGATGACTAATAGTTGTAGTAGGTACAAGATAAAACTTTTTTTTTTTCTTAACAGTTATGTTTTGGCTTGTCCATTTTATCTTGTGCTGGAGATGTAAATTCTCTCATCTTGCCTTCACTGGAAAAGAGCCTGTGTTTGTTTCACACTTTCTTGTTATTCCTTTGCAGACGTTTTCTCCCTGCTCCTTTTACAGTTAATGCCTAGATCTTGGTCTAGCAGGTTTCTTGAGATACCATTTTCATCCAGAAAGAAATGACAGAATAACATTTTGTATTACGTCCACGCTGTAGATTATTTCAATGACATGAGAAATACATAGAAGGAGGTAACTGATTGGATAATTTGGAAATAAAGGATGACCAGGAAAAACTGCTTTACCTCCTTAATCCAATATGAAATTAAAGTATTTGTAAACTTTAATGCCTATCTGGAAGGAGAGCAAATAGTTTTTTCAGATTCCATTTTGTGTATATATCTGAAAAAAAATCACTTGGAAAACATCACTGAAATAGCAGTTTAACAGGAGATTCAATGCACCAATTCTGTGTATATTAGGAAGTTAGAATTACAATAGGAATTCTTAGCTCTGAGTTAGAAAACAAAATCATTGCAGAAAACAATGTCAGAAATCATCAGCTGAAATGATTGTTGTTTTTTTTTTTTCTTTCTTTAAGGGCTCTTATTACTTGGAAAATCTTTTGGAAGCTTCTGTTAAAATTAGCAGGAGTTATTCAGGGTTTTCTTTCTTTAAAGAACCTTCCTTTTAGAATGGATACAAATTGCCTGAATTTATCCTGGAGCAGGATTGGGTCATTTGTGCTCATAATCCCTTTTGAAACACATAAGAAGTGTGTTATAAAGGGGGGGGAGGGGAGTCCTTGGTTTTCTGGTCTTCTGGGCAATGTTCTTTTAATTTAAACTGTATCTTCATTTTTTGATCATTTTTGTTTGACTTAATTATCAGATCTTTTAAGTAATTTTCCAGCTAGTTGCTCTCTAGAGTATTATAATTAAACTTCAGGTGGGAACTAAAGTTATATTTTTTCAGAGTGATTTTTTTTTTCCTATTCGTAGGAACAACCATTATGTTTATTATAGCTGGTCTTGGTTATTAACTGTAATAAATCTCATGTGTTTGACAACACTTCGTAGTTGGTTTCATTATTTTGCTTCAAGCAGCGTAAAACTTAAAGCTTTCTTATTTTGTTGTGCCAAGCACAGTGAATTGTGATCTGTTGGTTTAAGGTGCTAACACAAATCATATTTCTCCACTTTATAGATGTTGCATATAACAATGGGGAGAGAAATATTGAAATCTAATGCTGTTAGATAAGCATACAGACTTTCAGGGAGACTGAAGAGTGGGTTTGCTGTAGATGGTTTGAAGGTTTAAACTCCCATTTTTTACTTGCTGAAATATCTAGCAAGAAAAAAAAAGTTTAATGCATTAAAAAATACTTTTTTCCTGTTTTTCAGAAAGTGGTACTGTTCTAGTCTGTGAAGGTGTGACCTTTATAATGTTTGGTTTTTTTTTTTGCTTTTGTCACTTAGGTCTCTGGCAAGCGTGATGGACAGTGCGGGAAAAGGTCTGTCCTCGGCCGAAAACTTGAAAGGCTTTATTGCGATAATAATTCCATTACTGACTGAGTGCTGGATTGAAGCATCTCCTGCACAATCAGCTCCCATTTTTGGAAACATCTTGGAATCAGAAGCTCAGCAGCTCATGCAGCAAGTGCTTAGCATAATACATTTGTTGTGGAAACTCACAAAGCGGCACGATGAAACGTACAAAATGGTAAGGGAGGAGGGATGGGTGGCCTAATAATGATGGTGCATTTTGTTTGTATTGGAAACTAGTGATTTGGTGATGGGAAGTAGTGGAAATATTTTATTAAGAAAAAAGTAGGTTTTGAACAGAATTTGAGTTCAGATTTTGCCAAATCTTACTCTAGAAAAGAATCTGTTGAACTGAGCAATGAATTCACCAGTAGTGTGTAGGAATCCTTGACAGACTGCAACACAAAAGCTTTTGAAACTGAAAGTGATACTGGAGGAGAGGAGCAGATTATTTCTCAGATAACCTCTAGAATATGAATTTGAACAAAACATGGAATAAAGTTGTTTGTTTCTTGGTTTTGTGTGTTTTGAAAGTTTTTACAGTGAGGGCAGGAATGAACAAATCCCTAGACCCTTGGAAAGGTGGGGTGCAATGGTAGTGTGAGATCCTGTAGTGGGTTGATGCAACCTACATGGTGTCATGTTTGATAGTATCACAAGACATCAAGTCAAAGCCTCAGTAGGAATTTTGGAAGATCTCCTTGAAGTATCATGTTAAAGTAACACGGAAGGAGTGGTCCTGTGTCAAGGTGTGAGCTCATTTAGGTACATGCAGTTGCATTGTGACCTTAAGATGTTTTAGAAGAGAAAATCTAATGCTCACTGAAATTTTTTTTCTTGAGCATATTGTGTTTTAGGTAAGATAAACAGTTTGTCTTTTTTCCTTTATGGTTGCCCTTATATAAAAATAAAAAGCATTCATATGTCTCAGTTTGAAAATGGAAGCTTTGCTTATTTAATAGCCCGTGGGCTTACAGGCCAAAGTGATTATTACAGACACTTTGGAAAACCACTCTGAATATGCTTAGTGGAAACCTATCGATCTTTGAAATAGTTGAATGGTCATTCTGTGTGCTTAATACTTGAATATAAAAAACTATTATTCTGCCTCACCAATTTGATAGCAATGCATTTTTTTTTTTGTGATGAGTTTTGCTGGACAATTTGTGGAAGGGTGACTGAGTACTACTAACCCACAAAGTAAAGTTAAATATTAAAAAAAAATAGTTTTTCTGTAAGGATGAACTCTCTACTGGACAATGTTTTGTCAGTGGGCTTTGAAATACAACTACAGTAATGATGGGGAAAAATGAAGTAAGTGTCAGAATATGTCTTAATAGAAAATTCTGGTCAGTCACTCTAATTGGAGTACATTCTGATTTTTAAGTCCCCTGATTTAAAAAAGCACTGATATAAAAGCACTTTTAATTCACATCTGTAACTCGCTCAGTTTAATATTTTATGTATCCACATAAATGTATGCTATACACTAGTCCAGTTTGGATTAAATGTTGTTGCTTAACCTCGACTTACAGTTTTACTCCCTTGTTTTATGGACCTTCAGGTTCATGCACAGGTCTTCACATTTATAGCAGAGTAAATATGTATGAGAACTTGGAAACAGAAGTTTCTGTTTTTCATTCAGTAATAGATTTTGGAAGATGATTGCATTGATGTATTTCACTTCCTACCATGTTTTCTATCTATCATCTGCTTTCCTTAACAGGAACTGTGGCTTCGAAAAAATTACCTAGTTGATTTCAAGCACCACTTCATGCGCCATTTTCCTTATTCTTTACAAGAAACAGTAAAGCACAAAAAGAAAGATTGGTGCAAAGGGTAAGAATAAAATGGATGTAGTGTTGCAACTTTTAATTTCATAAGATGTGAGGCAATGTGAGTCTTATGCTTTATCCAGTGTTAAGTCTGTAATGTTGGAAAACTATTACTTGAAGATTTGCAGAGAAGTTTTTAGAGGAAGACAGCAGTGGTTTGTATTGAGAAGTTTTGGTTGTTCTTTATAGAAGTTATGTGTAGGAAGTAATCTGAGTAGCCTCCAGTAGAAATTAAAATGCCGTCTTAGACAAAATGAAAGCATTGTATGGAACACTTGCTCTGGAATTTGCATGTTGCTAAATAGTGATTTGTGTTAGTCTGACTTATTTCATATTTCTGTATGTTTTTGTCATTTGACTTCTGAATTGCATCAAAACACTTTTTTTCACCCACATCTGCTCTTCTATAGCTGTATTCCAGGGCTGAACAAGTACATCTAGGAGGGGAGATGGGATACGTTGTGCCTATCTTGTATGTGGCAGAACAGTACTTGAGCAGGAGCAGCCAAACACACATTTCTTCATGGTTGAGCTGGCAGATTCAGAGTACCCAAATGTAAAATTTGGTAGATTCAGGTTGCCCAAAATTCAGGTACCCAAATATTAGATGCAAAGACTTCTAAAATGTGTATTGGCTTTAAAACTTTAACATTTAGATTTTTTTTTCCTACTTAGTATAATATCTACCAAAGGACATTTAAAAGGCACAAGATACTTAAAAAAAAAAAAAAAATCTATCTCTTCTTCCTCTTCTCCCCCACCTTTGCCCACAGCAACAAGCATTGTATGACATCTTCAAACAGCGTAGATCATCTTTTACTGAATTTAACCTTGTGTGACATCATGGTTTCACTAGCAAGTCCTTCAACACTTCAGATGGATTCAGACTGGCTGGACATGATAAGGAAATTTGTGACGGATACTCTTCAGGATGGCAGCAAGCTGAACAGCAAGCAGGTGAACAGATTGCTTGGTGTGACTTGGAGGATAATGCAAATCCAGCAAAACAAAGGTAAGCTGTGACTAGTTTTTGAAAGTCATAATTATGCACTCACAAAGACCTTGAATTATTCTAACATTTTCAGGACACTTCATCTTATATCTCTGGTTGTTACATCATAATGTATTTTGTCTTTGGAGGTAGATTGAATTTTTCATGGTCATAGTCCTCTGTGGAGGATTGAAATCTGCTTGGTCTTTTAGGAATGCTGTTAAATTCATACTCTTGATAATGAAGTATTAATATATTTGTGTACTTGTTTTCTGCTTTTACTTTTTAAGATATTCTTAGAAATGGGAAGATGCGTTTTTTTCATTGATATAAAGGAAAAAAAAATTACTAGGATGTAGAGGTGCATGATACTTAACTATTCCAATCCTTACTTAAAATCATTAAGGTAGCTGCTAGACTCCCTTGAGTACTGTCAGATGACCATTCTAGTTCTGTGATAACATGCAGTGTCAAGGCAGTTCTGATGGAAGCTGCTATAGAGTATTTTCTAAGGTGTTTGGTTTGAATCATTTTCCCAGAGAAAACATACATTCAGTTGTAACTTGCAGGACCAGTATGGTATCTTGGTTTGGTTTTCCTTTTTTTTATTTTTTTCCCCTTTGCTTTTCCAGTACTGCTTGGTTGTGTTCTGTGTGAGATCTTGGTTTACATGTCTGTTAAGTGATTGATATAGGGCTTCTTAAAGAAATTTTTCAGTAAAACTAAAAGGTGGCAGGAGTCTATTGTGGCTTACCTGTCTGGTAAAAGTGAATTCCACAGCCAGGCAGCCAAGCAGAGTTTCTGGAAAATGGTTTCCCTGTAGCAATAGGTTCATCATTAGCGTTCTAAGATGAAAAGATGTCAAATGTCCATCAAATATGTTTTGGCAGTTAGTTGTCTCTCTTTACAAATCCATTTTAATTGGGAATCTGTCTGTTCCTCTCTCCCTGATGACAAAGATAATTAATTCATTCCTGTCTGCATTCCAAATTTAGCTTCCTCTTGAAAGGGAATACTAGTCCAAAGTCAGATGTGCTTGTCTCATCAGCTGAGCTAAAGCAGAAGAGTTGCTACTCAGGAAGGTACTTTCCAAACTCTTGTTAAGACTGCTAAGTCACATGTGACGATTTTCCTTTTAATGGAACACTGATTTTTCCTTTGTCTAATAAAACTTTACTAGAGTGTGGATAACGGCTGGTGTTTATCTATACAAAGTGGCCACTTTATTACAATAATTTTCCTCAGAAATACAGAAAATAACTAAGCTTAAAAATGTAAATGAAATTGCGAAAGATTAATTTGTATGGATCTTGTGTGCTGATCCTGTAAAGGTTTGGGAATATCAAGTAGGAAGTAGCTTACCTCACAGATCTGCTTGTGTGGACAGTTTATCTCATCCCTTCAAGATAATCTTTGTCCAGTACTAAAGGACTGATTAGATATCAGATTACTATAACTTATTTACTAGCTGCAGAGGAAGTAGAGCCTCAGCATGCGGGAGAAATGGGTTGATGGTTCAACAAGAAGTGCGGAGGCCTGCCCCTGGGGAGAAGCAAGCCCATGCACCTACTCAAATAGTAGGACCTGCTTTACTAAACATGCCATAGGGAGTTATTGAAAGGTGGCTGATTGTTATAGATACTTAGAATATTTATTTTATATTATATTTGTTCAGTTAACAGTTCATTAATCAGCTAAAATCTTCATAAAGGTATAGTTCTTATTCAGTTAAGAATAAGCCAGTGTTCCATTTAAGAAGTACTGTCCAAGCTGATTATTCACCTGAAGAATACAAGCATAAGTTGGTTCTTCTGATGCAATGAAAAGAACTTAATAATTTGAATCCATTCTAGTATTTGGTGTATTTTTTTTACTGACAAATATATTAGATTTGAACTTCTAAATGGCTCCTTGCATTACACTTTCAGTGTAACCACACCGTTTCAGGTGTTTTTTAAGTGTGTCTTTCAGTGAGAATCCCTATGTGGTAACTGTATATTCCGTGGTAAGAGTTTTGCTGATGAAGACCAGTTCCTGACTGGATCCAGAATAATTTTTAGTATGGAGCATTCTTGTCTCTGTGGGCAGAAGTAGTTCTGTTCAGTGTAGCAACACAAAATTTTATCTGTTTTTCAATATGTAACTTGGGAAGACTGCTCTGTACACCTGCATGGGAAGATAAAAATTTCCCAGTCTTGGTTTATGAAGATAATGAAGTAATTGCTGCAACTTAAGTATGTCTTGACAGTAATTAATTGATTGGGACCCCAAACTCTTCCGAGACAAATTGAGTTAGGTCTCTGAACTGTTGTATTTTGCCCAAGTTTTCAGGTGCTTCCCCATTCTTTCCAGGCTTGTCTTTTCTGAGTTCATATACTTGCCCATGTTTTGTTAATTTTTTACATCCAGTGATTTAATCTAGTTTCCAAGGAAGTTGTTTGGTCTGTTTCTCAGTCTGCTATAATAACTTCTGTATTTCCTGACTAGTTTTAGCCAGCTTTGTCTCAAGGATAAAACTTTCACACATTGTTTTAAGTCTGGTTATAATGCATAGCTGATGAGAGCTTTGGAGAAGGAAAGGTTGCAGTGGAGTTCAGCAATTCTCTTTGCAGTGGCTTGTTAGTGGCCTCTTGAGGTATGTGTTTTCTGGTTAATTAACAAATGTGATTTGGAGCCAGCTGATGCAAAGATGTGGAGAGCTGATAAAGCTGATGTGCATGGCTGGGAGAAAGAGATAGTATAGAGACAGTGGAAGGCTCTGTGACAGTGAGGTTTGGCAGAGCATGAGTGAGGAATAAAGGAGAACATCAGTGTGACTTTACTGCACTAGGGGAAAAGGATGTGGAAGATAGCTGTGGAAAGCAGGAATTTATTGGTTCTTAGCTACCTTTCAACCCTTGCATTGCCTTGTCTTCAAGAAGTTATGAAGTTTTCACTCATATGTTGCCTCTGTCCTCTTGTGTGGCTCTCTCAGAAGCTACACAAGAAGGTGGTGTTTCAGTGGTTCAGAAGTCTATCCAGCAGTTGTTTCAGTTGTTTTAAAACCTTTTGGTACTTATATGCTGGGTGCAAATAAATTTTCATGGTTTGGGATCTGGACTGCCCCGAGACTGGTAACAGATGCTCTCTGTTAACCACCCTTCCCCAAACCCTCCCCTTGAAGAGAAAGAGGAAGGGAATAAGGGAGAGAGACTTGCTGATTAGAAGAAAAAAACAGCTTTAATACTACCTCTAATAATAATAATGATAGCAAAATAGAATATATACAAAGATATACAAACCCAGTATTGAACGCAGCTGCCCCACCGATGGCAGCATGTCACTGTCACCTCTGGCTGGGGAGCAGCCCCTGGGGGAAAGACTGGGCCACAGACAGCAACTGGGACCAGGA
>NW_008623567.1:123029-126117 GCF_000691845.1 Merops nubicus | reverse complement strand
CTCGGGTGGGGCGCCAGCCCGTGGGGAAAAGACTGGGCCACAGACAGCAACTGGGTCCAGGAGCTGCATTCTGGAACGTGGTTCAGGAACACAGGGCTTGGGATCAAAGGCAGGATAGACAGAGTCCTCCTCAGATGCTGGTCATTGCAGAAGCAGCAAAAGTGAGCAAGAAGCAGAAGGGAGTCAGAAGGGTGACAGCAAGGGTTGCCCCTCCTGATCCTTCAGCTTTATACTGAATGAGGTATAAGGGATGGAATGCCCGACTGGTGAATTTGAGAGTCGCTTATCTTGTCTGCTCCTCCCTGCAGGTGTGGCCTTTCTGCCCCCCTCTGTGTGGGATCCAAGCTTAGCAGTGGCCTTGGTCTGCACACCAATCCCTGGCAGTAACTCTAAACATGAAGTCTTATCACTGCGTAAAGCAGTCTGTGAAAACATGTTGCGAACTTCAGACAGAGCAGTTAATTAGAAGAGCTTTAGATGAAAAGGTGAATTACTGAACACTGTTCCACCCCAAACCAGGACACCTGTGGATGGAATTAAATGCAGATAACTGCAGATACAGACTAGAGCTCTTCTCTGTGTGTGTGTGTGTGTGTATATAAAATCAGAAGATTAAGCAGCGCTACTTCAGATTTGTTTGATTTTGTTGTGTTCTGTTTTTTTTTCTTTTTCTCCTAGTGGCAACAGAACCCTTGATCAAAGCAGTATATACACTATACCAGCAGAGGAATCTCCTCTTTCCGGTTCGTACATTACTTTTGAAATTTTTTAGCAGAGTTTACCAAAAAGAAGATTTGAGGACTCAGAGAATCAGGTAAAACCCATTTGCACGTTCTCTTTCATTTTCACATAGTCTATATATTTCAGGAGTTAGAATACTGAATTGCTGTATAGATATTATAAAACTTAATTCTGAATCTGTTTTGGCACCGTGCCACTGAAATCTGAAAGTTTAGGTTCTCTGTGAAACTGAGATGGGTATTAGCTTAGTTGTCTTTTTTCTGAACATAAGTACTAGACAGATCTTAATGATTTGAAATGTAACTTGAAGCACACTGCTGAAGGCTCATTGTTACTGCCTGTGTGGTAGTCAGCAGATGTGTCAAGATTGTGCACTTACAGCCATGGAACATTTCTGTTCCTTCAGCTTGAGGAAGTGGCACGGACTTGGGACTTAGTGCATTTGGTGGTTCTGGTAGTACCTGTCTGGCCTTTTGTGCTTCCTTTCTCTAAGAAAAGTATTATTCTGATGTTTTGAGTACATGGTTCTAAAGAGACTAGGATTAAGGAAGTGCCCTATTCCTTCTGGGTTCCTAGTTTCATGTATCTGTTGGATATCTGACTTGCTTCAAGTAAGAGGAGATTATTCTCTGTATTGCTGTTTGTACACTTTTTTTTTTTATCACAAGAGTTGTCCAGACTGTCTCCAAGCCTTAACTTTTCCAGAAGGTATTTTTCAGCCAAGTCGTCTGGTTCCAGCTACATAAAATCCTTAAGCACAGATCAGGCTGCATCGATCCTACCTCATCTGAGAACTGCAAAAGTACATAAGATCATACCCATGATATCTGTTTCTGCTTCTAGGTAAAAATCAAACCTCAGGCCCCCCAGAAATACTGGCATCCACTAACAGAGTCAAACTTCGGGAAAATTGTTCTCTACTGCAGCTCCTTTGATTTGTCAAATCTTACGTTGTGGTAATGTCTGAGTATGCATAGATAGATCTACAGCCAGAAATGTAACACTATCCTATGAACATTATAAAAAGCACAGGGAATTGCAAAGAGAGACATGAAAAAGGCTTGGGATTATGTCATTTTCCATCTTTTTTTCAGCCAGAGTGAAAAATCTTTCTCATACTAATTTCTCCAAGGTTACGTAACCACTGCTTCTTGTACTTACCTGGGAGCCTAGAGCATCTAGTCCAGTTTCATGTGATTTTCTTACCATCTAGAAAGCTTTAACTTTCTATCTTTAGACATCACAAATAGCTGTAGTTTTCCTGATGTTCCTCTTAGTCTTCTACACGGAATTGTGACATTTTTAGTACCAGAAGAATGACATCTCAAAAATTCTTCACAAAAAGGATAATAGCACTGAGGTCTGAGGGAAGACATTTTAAGACAACATTATGTCTGTGTACTGTGCTGATCCATCTCTTTCATTTAGAAACAAGTGGGGTTTTTGAATTTCTTCAAGACATGAACTATGCAGTAGATTCTGGATGACATTCATGTTTCTTCATTCAGTTTGATGTCATAGCTCCTTCAGCCCTCCTGTGACTGATCTCTTCTTTCTTCCTTTTTTTCCCTCAGAAGCTTGTTAAGAGCAGTTGAAAAGGAGAATTTGTGTTGGAACATGTTCCAAGGACATTTAAGTGAAGTTGTTTATTTTTTAGGTGTATCTGATTCAAAGGCTTAGATAGGAGCTTTTGGCCTATTGTTCCCCTGTGAAAGAAAACATGATTCATTTATTACAAGGTTTAGAATTAATATTTTGGTCTTGATACTAGTTATCTTCACCCCTAATTGCCACACTTGTGTAGTCATTGTGTGGATACATGCATATGCAGTCAGGTGTGTATATACACATGCACTTGTCTGTATTTATACTGGTAGAGACTTCAGAGGCTATTTAGCCTCACACCCTGCCTTCAACACTGACCTATGTGAGGTACTACAGGGAGAAGGCAAGAATTACTTTTCCTTAGTGCTCCAAACAGCTTCCAAACATTTGAAGCCTGTACTTCCTTGCTGTACGGAGCTTTTGTGTGTTCACATCACTCGGTGGATGTCTTTTCCATGAGCTTTTCTGGTTTTTCCTTGGACCAAACAAGAGCAACTGCAGCATCTTCTGGCAAGATGTGACAAAGTTCATCGGTCTGAAGGCCAGCTTTCTTCTGTTTATTTTGGTTGTTCTAGCTTCATTTCATTCTTGGCTCGTTCTAGCTTCATTTGATACCAGCACCCATTTCTACAGGAAGAGAAAACAAATCTTTTATTTAACCATTTGCATATCAAGTGATTTGAGACCTCTGTTGAGCCAGCTTCCAACTCACACGCTTCAGTTGTTTCTTCTCCAGGTTCTT
>NW_008623567.1:76407-122998 GCF_000691845.1 Merops nubicus | reverse complement strand
CTATTAAAGACACTCTTTCTATGCAAGGCCCTTCCCTGTTATGTCAAAGATACTTAGTTCCTTTAAGAAGTTTTTGGTGAGGGATTTTGTGAGGTCTTTGAAGGCAAATGCAATGATTTTAATCATCATTATGGTACTTCTGATGCCTTCAAAGACCTGCTTTGCACTTCTTCGTTTATACTTGGCAGCTTTCTTCAGGTGGTCATCACTTTAGTAGTAAGCTGATGAAATGCTTTTGATTTATAAATTATACTTACTATGATAACCCAGAGTGTCATAGAAATTGTAGCTCACAAAAGATAGGATTGGGCCATGAGATGGTTTCGGTTTGAGTTAGAAAGGATAAATAAAAGCAGATGTATAATGGAAGGTGTCAAGTTCTAAAGCTCAGCACCAAAGGTGTTTAAAGGAAAGAAAAGACATAGATAGTGAAGTTTCCTGAATTATGAACAGACCTATTGATTGGAATTGGGAAGGTGGTCTGGAGAATCAAGTCATAAATAGAAATGAAAATTTGTCTTAGGCTAAGGAAGAGCTTGTCCAAGTGTTTGTTTGGGGTGTTGTTTTTTTTTTTTTTTTCCCCATTTCCTGACCAGCTTTTAGGGATGTTTATAGTAAACAGCTCTTACAGAGAATGTGAAAAAAGGTTTTGATAAGCAATCTGATTCCATTCCTAATTTTCTGACAAGCAGAAATAGCAATTCCTAGACATCAAGCTGATTTTTTTTTTTTTTTATGGGATTTGAAAATAGCAAAAGCTTCTTAACCATCACACTATAGAATAAAGGAAGAAGTGGGTTGAATATCAGGATAAATTCAGGTTATCCTTCAATACAAATAATATCTTGTCATGTTTTTCAGTGAAGATTGTCATAATTTGTGTCAAACAAAGAATGGTCAGAGTCCTTAGCTATAAGAGTAGTGCTGTAAACAAAATTGAGTTGAATGCTGTCAGATGAATGCAAAAGAGGAGGATTAGTTTTTTTAGGATTTCTTTTAGAATTTCATAGAAGACTTGAGAGCGAGTTCTGTGTGAAATGCAGATAGTAAGAACTTTGACTGTTGCCTTAAGGTAGGCAGTGCAGTCTGGATTTGGTGTAAGAGATGGCACCTCACATGAAGAATAGGGGTGTGTACAGTGGGACACAGTACATAGGTGACAGCAGCAAGAGTGGTAAAACTGGAGAGGGTCTTACACAGTGCCTGAGGGCTGACTTGAAGCTAAACTTCATGTTACCATTGATGACCAACACACAAGCAGGAGTGTGTCAGTAGAAACTTTGTGGTGACATACAGTTCAGAAGCGTTAGCTGAACAGAGGAAATGGGAAGAGAAACCTGAGGGACTGGTAGAAGAGGGAAGAGGTGTATTTGTACAAAACAAATTGGTGCATTTAGCAACTGACATGGTTTTTTAAATTGTAAAATTCAACCAGGCAGTTGCAAGCAATAATCCTGTGATTGATTTTCCTCCTTCTGTATACTGCATAAGTACTGATGTTGTGGGGGGAAAAAAGCAAGTGTAATTTTTAAAGATACTAAGCTGTAGAAGAAGATATGTGGAAATATTATAATCCTTGAACAAGGTCACTTGGTACCTCATTCAGTTGACTTTATTTTTAGTTATGTAGGCCCAGGAAACCCCAAATTCCAAGAGCTGCAGGGGCAGCTAAGCTGTGGATTCCTTCCACTCAGTTTTCAGCTAACCTGTGGATTCCTTCTAGTCGGGTTTCAGTTGGCCGAAACACCTCAGTTGTGCTTGTTTGAAGCTCTGGGTTGAGTCAGCAGAAAGCTAGACATTCTGGCAGAATAAGTAAGGTCTTATGTAAAAAGCCTCTTCAGATTTAGCAAGTTGAAGAATAGGATCAGTTGAGTGTAGTGAAATCCATGGGTCAGAAAAAATATGCAGACATGTACCTGGGGATGCTGAGAAAATTGTCTCATGAGAGTGGGTCCATTGCTTGCCATCCGTGGAAAACCATAGTGACTGTGGGAGCTTCTGTATGACTGGAAAAAGACTGTTAATAACCCATCTTGGAGAGGATCTGGGGAGTTTTCAGGCTGATGAGCCTTGACTCAGTGCCTGGAAGGATCATCATGCAGCCCTCTGCTTGGAATTAATCTGCGAGCATGTGAAGGACAAGCTGGTAATCAGGAGCAAGCTGGCATAAGTTCAATGTGAGCTGGCAGTGTGTTCATGCAGGCCAGAAGGCCAACTGAACCCTGGGATGCGTCAAGAGGGGTGTGGCCAGCAGATCAAGAGAGGTGATTCTCCTCCTTTACTGTGCTCTTCTGAGACCCCATCTCAAATATGGCATCCAGTTCTGATGTCCCCAGCATAAAAGGGACATAGATCAATTGGAACGAGTCCAGAGGAGGCCACAAAGTTGATCCAGAGGCAAGAGCATCTCTGCTATGAGGACAGGCAGAGGGCACTGGGATTGTTCAGCCTGGAGAAGAGAGAAGACTCTGTGGGAATCTTATAAGTGCCTTCCAGTACCTGAAGGGAAGCTACAGGAAGGATGGAGAGGGAATTTTAACAATAGTGTCCAGTGACATGACAAGGGGAGCGGCAACAGGACAAGGGGAGATGGTATTAAACTGAAGGAGAGCAGGTTTAGACTGGATCTTAGTAAGAAGTTCTTCAGCACGATGGTGGTGAGACTCTGGAACAGATTGCCCGGAGAGGCTGTGGGTGCCCCCTTCCTGGAGTTGTTCAAGGCAAGGTTGGATGAGGCCTTGAGCAACCTAGTCTAGTTGGGAGGTGTCCTTGCCTAAAGCAGGGAGGTTGGATTAGATGATCTCTGGGGTCCCTTCCCACCTAAGCCATTCTGTGATGATGCTATATGTATGTAAGAGCAGATGATGCTTTACCAACATGACAGCCTTCTGTGATGAGTGGCTGCAAGGACAACAGGAGAGTGTCTGACACAATACACTTTGTTAGTAAGGTTGTTTGGTGCAGTGTTCCACCAGTTCTAGGTTTTCATCCTGCTTTAAGAGGTATCTGAATAGATAAGCAAGATGTGAACAAAGGTAGGATTCAAGATGAAAGTCTAGTGTAAAGAGTAGTAGTTTGGGCATTGAGAGTGTAGTAGTCTCCTGGGTTTTTAACCTGATTCATAACTCATTAAATATAAACTGATAAAACGAACAATAAATGGGAATGTTTCTTTGCCAGCATATGGTCAGTTCACAGAAATACTTTCTGAAGGAGTTGAAAAAGTGCAGTGCAAAACCTATGGCTCTAACAGATACCTGTGATGTAACTGTAGTAGCACAGCAGTGTGCTCAGATCTTCTGATGAAATATTCTCAACAAATGACAGTATGGCAGTTAAGTGTAATTTAATTGTACCTGACATTAAAGCAGCTTAGTTGACTGGAAAGAGTAAGTTTTTCGGGGTTTATGTTGTTTTGATTTTTTTTTTTTGCCTTAACTTATTTTTCCTCTTTCTTTAGAAGTCGAAGTAAAGTTCTGTCTCGATGGTTGGCTGGCTTACCTCAGCAACTTGCTCTGCTTGGCTTGAGAAACCCTGAGCTTTCAAATCAGCTGATTGATATCATTCATTCTGCTGCTTCTCGTTCAAACAAGGAGTTACTACAAAGTTTGCAAGCCACTGCTGCTCGAATATATGGTAAGACCTTTACACTACATCATAATGAATTTTGTCCATCACTTGGCAGGGAAGTTGCAATACATAGAAAATAGAGATATTTCCTAGTGAATCACAGAATCCCAACATAGTAGGGGTTCGAAGGGACCTCTGGAGATCATCTAGTTCAACCCCACTGCTAAAGCAGGATCAGCTAGGGCAGGTTGCACAGGATCTCCGTATCCAGGCAGGTTTTAGGTCTGTCCAGAGAAGGAGACTTCACAGCCTCTCTGAGCAGCCTGTTCCAGTGCTGTCACCCTCAAAGGAAAGAATTTTTTCCTTATGTTCAAATGGAACCTTTTGTTTGTACCTGTTGCATCTTGTCCTGTCACCGGGCACCACTGGAAAGAGTCTGGCCCCATCCTTGTGACAGCTGCCCTTTAAATATTTATAGACGTTTATAAGTTCCCTTCTCTGGGCTAAACAGCCCCAAATCGTTTAAGCCTTTCCTCATCTGAGAGATGCTCCAGTTCCCTAGTCATCTTTGTAGACCTCCAATGGGGTCCCCACAGTGTTTTCCATGGGGGTCGGCACCGCGGAGTCGCCGGGTGGCACGTGGGTGCCGGGGGGTGTCTGACTGCCCGTGTCTGTGCCGCAGACCCGCTGGAGGGCACGCTGGTCCTGCTGCCCGCCGAGGCCCAACGGAGGCTGGTCCAACTGGTCTACTTCCTGCCCTGCCTGCCCGCCAGCCTGCTCGCCTGCCTCAGCCGCTGCTGCATCATGGGCAGGGTGTCCTCCGAGCTGGCCGCCACGCTCATCGGGATACTGCACATGAGGTACCGCCCCAGCCGCGCTGCGCCGGGCAAACCAGGAAAGGGGACAGCTCATCAGGTGTCAGCTCTGTTACTGAGTCGCACAGACAAATTCAGCATAGTGTGGAGGAGTTGGTGTTGTGACACGGTGAATGCTTCTGTCAGACTCCACTCCTAGCCTTTCGCTTCAGCTCTGTCTTTACACTGACAGATTTTCCCCAGTGCTTGGTGACAAAACCATACTAGTTACCTGTGAGGCTGTGCAGTGTTGAGCAGCCTCTACCCAGAAGGTCATAGAATTGTTTAGATTGGAAAAGACTTTCAAGATCATTGAGTCCAGCCGTTAACCTAGACACCCAGCACTACTAGGTCTCTACTAGACCCTAAGCACTGCATCTGCGTGTCTTTTAAATCCCTCCAGGGATGGTGATGCTACCACTTCTCTGGGCAGCCTGTCCCAGTGCTGGACAACCCTTTTGGTGAAGAAATTTTTCCTAATGTCTGATCTCATCCTCTCCTGGCACAACTTGAGTCTTCCCTCATGGCCTACCATCACTAGTGGTCTTTGTTCTGCCACTGGTTCCAGCTTTTCCTTGTACCTGACACCATAGTGAAAAATAACCAACCAGTGTGTATTCTCATGTTCTGCTTTCTTTCAAAGTTTTAAAACTTGCTTTTCCTATAATTGCCCCACTTAAATAGCCACATTGTGATTGTTAGATAAGTGTCTTGTTAGAAATTATTCGCACTCTTTGTTATTTTTTGTCCTGGCTTGAAAGAGGGTAATTTTGCCTGTTAATTCAGAGAAGGAGGTTCCCTGCTGACTAACGTATGAAGTGAGAGTGGTGAAATTTAAAGTATAATGCACTATCACTATAAAAGTGAAGCTCTGTTTAGCTTTGGGAAGGTAGACCTCAAATTTTAATTTTAAAAAGAAAATTTCTCTGCCATGGTACTGGAAATTCAGGGGCAACCTGTAACCAGCTCAAAGACGGTCACTGTAAAAACTGAAGTCAGTAATAAGCACTCGGGTTCTTACTCCGTTGCTAGATCTTACTGGGGTTTCAGAGTGGGAGATTCTAATAGCAGTAGTGTAGCAGTCTTCTGAAAGATGATCAGAAAGCTGCAGGTGGGCTGTGGGCGTTTGATCCTTTTGTCAGAAGATGCAAGAGGCAGCCAGAGGGCTGTGTTCTTACCAGAAGTAGGTTACATCCTGACAATGTTTTTCAGAGATGAAAAGAAAATCTTTTGAACTTCATTTGTGATGTTTGGAATGTGTTTTAAATTAAGTTGGATTCAGAGATTGTGGATTATTTACCCAAGAAGTCAATCTGAAATAAGATAGGGAAATAGATGGGGAAAAAAGTACTGATGTAGTTACACTTGTGCAGTTTCTTGTATTGGTAAGCCCTTACAGTCCTCCTTTCTGGAAAGCTGCAAGTTGTGATGAAAATTGTAAAAGTGATACTACTCTTGATGGAGCCTTGTTTTCCTTTGATGAGGTTATTCCCACTCATTGAGAGGAATCAGTGTTAAAAACAGGAACTTGATCAGTTTTCTTCAGAAACACATCTGAAAATGCAAAGTCCTCGGAAAGACTGATTTGGTCTTTTACAGGCAAAGAGAATGCAACAGCACTGAAAAGACATTCTCACCTATATAGCAAACTTAAGAACTTCTTGTACTTTAAAGGGCTTATTGATGACACATTTTAAAAATGAGTTACAACTTCTTAATATATAGGTGAAATCTACTTTGTGAAATAATTTTTTCTTATCACCATGACTGTAGACTTTTTATCCTAAAAAGTTAATTCTAGGATACCTTAAAGAATTAGAGAACCGAGATAATGTCGGAAATGTTAGTGGCTGCTGAGGCAGATGTCCCCCCCAAAAAAGAAACAGAAAAAGTTGCTTTGGCAACTTATTCATGCGAAGGTAGGGAGATAAGTAACAGTTAACAGTAACTTCTGAAGAACAGAAGAGTCTGATATACCTTTTGTCTCGGAAAAAGAAGTTGTACAGTTAAGGAAGCAGTAGTAGGTTTTCTAGATAGGAGCCTTAGCTGGGCTTTATAAGCTTCATAACCTGTCATTGCATGCAGGATACATGAACTAATTTTCCATCTCTTATCAGAAAAGCCAAGCTGGATTGTTGTGTCCAGTTTTGCAGCTTGCTTTTAGATAATCATGTGGACAAACTGGGTTGAGTTCAAAAAAGAGCAGACAAAGAACAATAGTCTTTAAATTGCGATAATGGGGAATGACTGACAAATTGGCAAATAGGCAAATAAGGCTGGGAAGGAGGGAGGTCCATGTGTGTATAAAAGGCTGTTGAAAAGGAAAGGGAGAACACAGTTTCAGCAGGATTACAAATGCAGACCTTAGATGTCAGAAAACATTTGGTTTGGGCTACTAAAATTTTCTAAAAAGCAAAATGATGTACTGGAGTAGGCTGTGGAGGAAGAGGGGACAAATATACTTCACTGGAGCTGAAAAAAAAATCAAGTTGGACAAAAGTATGTCCTGGATGGCTGAGGTGATGCCTCAACGGAAGAGATGGACTAGGTAAGTTCTGGTAGTCCTTTACAGCTCTTGTAATGCTCAAACATGCAAGCTTTTGAAATGAATGGTACTGTAACAAAATGTACATAATTGCACAGTACCATGCCACAGTCTGGTTCATGGGACACTTTCTGATGATAGTTTTGGACGGAGAAACTGATAGAGATTAGTCCCTCAGGAGCTATCATTTAGGAGTAAACCCAGTATTGTCAGTAGATGGCACTGTTTTTCTTCCAATACATTTATGTCCTGTTTGGTGAGGGGCAAGCTTTTATAAATTTCTTCTATGCCACCTGCTTATCTGTCATGCTTTAAATAGATTGCATTCAGGAGCGTCAGAGGCTCACTGCTGTATTTGGTAATTGTTCTTAATTTCTTTAAGAGCCACATTATTCTTGACTGGCAGAGCGTGTACGTTTTTACATGCACCTGAGAATGCGTTTACATACCCATGTATGTTTGCAGGGAGAAGCTGTATTAAGGTGGATTTGATGAGAGTACATATGGATGATAATAAGGCTGTTGCAGTTACATCAGGAACAATCATCATAAACTGAAGGAACTCATAGCTTTTTTTGTGTGTGTGTAAACTATAAAAGTAGGTAATGTATCCAGATGGCTTAAACCACAGACCTGTGATGATATAATTTGATAACATTAAATTATAATTATTGCATGTTAACTTTTAGAATTTTTTTATTATAAATTAATTTTGAGGATATTAAATTTCCTCCCAGGTTTCTGAGCCTGGGAGGGTGATTGTCTAGACTTTTAAATTATTAAGATGTTTCCTGTCATGATTTTTGTCTATATTCACTAAAGCTTTACTAGTTGGCACACACCAAGGACTGTTCTGAAAAGAAAGCTGAAATGCAGCCACCTGATTTTGGATGCTGGTATAAACATGGCCAGGTTTACACTAATTGGTATCTGTGCCAGTGAACACACATGGATGCTGTTTGGTTCACTGGGACAGCTGCTGGATGGATTTCTCTGTGGTCTTCAGGTGGTAGTACTTAGACTGATACATTGAGGTGAACCATTTGTCTTGGTGTGATGCCAGATCTCTAAAACAATTAAGTTCAGTATTTTTAGATCTTGATTTATTGGAATAACTGGTAAATAATCGAAGAGTAGTTGTATGATAGTTAAAGATGAATGGTTTATATGCTGGCTAGGAGTATGTAATGTTTGGCATGAGTGGATCTTTAGCTTGAAGTTCCAGTCTTAGATTCATCTTAGTGGTGGAGTCTTGGTGATTTCTTGAGGATATGGACAGGTAGATAATTCTTCCCAGGAAGTGAAGACGTATATTAGTCCTTGATGGACTAGTAGAGATTAAGGTCGTAAACTTTAGCAGTATTATAGATAGAGCTGGAAATAATTTTGATGTAACCCCTTTACACCTATTTTATACATTTGTAGGGCAGATGGGCTACTTTAGAGTGTTTTTTAAAGGACTTTTGAGGCATACACGTTTTCAGTAATTCTTGGAAGACTGTCTTTGAGGCAAATCTTTTCATCGACTATGGAAATGTTTTGAATGTTACAGACTCACCTTTTTGTATATAGGCATTTGTCTGACAAAAGGGAGATGTACTGTTCACATATCAAAATCTGTACTGCAGCAATTGTAGAGGAACACCATTTGTCACCAGTTGTTAGGCTCAGTGGTTTTGTTTGCTACTCGTTGGTGACTTTGTGCCGATTGAATGGTAGATATTCTTGCAAACACTATTTTTTTTTTTTTTTCCCCTCTTTTCTATAAGATAGGATACTTAAGATTATTAATACATAATCTGAGTACTCCCTGTGATGTATTCTGACATGGGTTAAGATGATGACATGGGTTAAGAAATGCAGATTATGATCAAATGTATAAACTAGGAGGTTAGTTTGCTGACTTTACAGGAAAAGTTGTCTCCTCTTAACATGTCTTGAGGTACAAATAAGGAAGACCTACTCAGTGCATTTCACTTTTTTATCTTAATTTTATAAATGCAATTTATTTGCCATATGCGTAATAGTTGTTTTTTTAGAATTTTTTATGCATTGGAACAGCGTGTCTGGAAGTTATTTCACTGTCATAGAGAATTGGACAGATAATATTTCACTGCCTAGATAAAAAACAATGGGAGTTAATTTATGGCATTTCTCTTGAAGTTGAGTGTCCATAAATGAGATCTCTAATGGCTTCAAACAACCATTTCTTATTCTTGTGGGGCTCTTTCCCTGCTGGGGTCTCACAAAGAGGAGTTGTTTCTGTTGCTGTTAGAAAAGAAAGGGTGAGGACTGTATAAATAAAAGCTGAGTGCTCTCTCCCAGGGAGACATAAATTGTAAGGGAGTTACTAGTCTTCACAGGTTTGAGATAACTCTGGAGGTAACTTGCATTGTGCTTGTCATAACTGTAAACGGACTCTTTCCTTAAGAGGTAGTGCCTTTAAAATATTCTGTTGCATTCCTAGCAACGAGGGAGCTCAGCTGGCATCTCCCCAAGCAGCCAGACGTGCTTGTTGGTTCCCACTATCCTTAGGAATCTGGTGTTTAAAAAGAGCTGGGTTGGACATTTTTAACATCTTTTGGTGTAAGGTGTAAAATTCTGTCTGCAAATATATTAAATGTTTTAGGGTCATAACAGAGTTCAAAGTTTTCTATACATGTTTCATACATACAGTACAATATACATATTTGTATACATCCTACATACAGGATGATCAAATTCAGAACAGTTTTTTTTTTAAAAAAAAAGGAAGACTGAAGTAGAATTGAAATTTTACCAAAATAAGCTAAGTTCTTACTAAAAAAAAAGTAAAACCACTTTCAAGTCATTAGCCATTACAAATGGTATAATGGCAAGTCCACTCAGTGTGCCTTGGAGAGTAAGTCAAAAAGCATACATGTATAAAAAGGTGTAGTAATTATGAATGGGTTGTTAAGAAAAACATAAGAAGAGAGTGTCCACTGTGAAGTGCTTTTTCTGGCTGTATTTTCACAGCCCTCAATTTAGAAACAAAAGTGGAGGTAAGTATTAAAAAGGTAAAGAAAATGCTTAGTGTACTATTGACTATAAACTACAAAAGGAGAGTGTAGTTTCAGAATGCTGTCACTGCCCTGATTGGGTGCCACTCAGGATGAAGGGTCAAAGATTGATCTGTTCTCCTTGCCTCAAGATCAGGAAAAGATCTACAGTTCTTGAGAATCAGGCCCTGGGGTGGGTTGTGGTGTGTTCCTTCATCTGCATCTGGGCAGCAAATTTCCTTTTCCTTCTCACTGTCACATAAAACTCCAGGACCTGAGAGAGGGAGAAAGCTAAGCTTCTGTTTAAATTTGTCACCAGGAGGTGGTTTGATATTCCTAACCAAGGGGAGAGGAATTATGTGGATGCATTTAAAATTGCACCAGTCAGTAAGTGCTGTTTGCTCATTAGTGAATGTTTCTTCTGATTTGTGCTCTCATTTATAATGTGTAAGCAGTTCTTTTCTTCAGACAACCTTTGCAACCGTGGAGCAAATGAGTAGCTGACAGGCTTACTTTTAACAATGCATAGCTCAAAATGTTGTTTTCTTAAAATAGGGTTCATGTTTTCCTCCAAATCCCTGGTAATTCCTTGCAGATGTTTGTTGTATTTCATCACATCTTCAAGTGGAAACACTTGATCCTTCAAAAGAGATAATGAAAGTTAAAACAAAGACCCCACACTAACAAACTGTTGCCTATATATGGTAACCTGCTAGAGGAAAAGGAAGATAAAAATCCTCAGTTGCTTTCAGTTTTATGTTCAGGACTTGTGCTACCTGGAGCTAAGTTGGTGTGAATGATGAGATGAGTACAGGGTTGGAGAAGAGTTCAGAAATTCAATTATTTTTTTTTTCTTATCAATTTTAACATCAGTTTGTGGAAGTCTTGGTTTCCCATCTCTTCAAAAACTAGTGTGAGAACTGAGAATGCTGATTCTCGTTAACAGTGTAACATGAAACTGATTTGGTTAGGTTGATGCAGGAGCTTGAGTTTATTCTTTATTACAGTTGAATTTCAATTAAACAGAAACGATTTTTCATTAACGCTAAACAGAAATAAACTATGCCAAAGCTGAGATAAATATAGGTATAAGGCTTTTCAGTGTTTTAAAAGAACATAATTTACAGTAGGGCAAGTACTGCCTTCACTGGGGGGAAAACTCCTTTTAGAATGATTTTATAACCTAGAATTAAAGAAAACAACTGCGGGAGGCCTTGGTTTAAATCTGTGATCAATGGTTGATAAATTTAAAGTGGGATCACCTACCACAGTCTAAGTTAGGCTTCTCAGGCAATTCTCTTGCAAATGTTTTAGTAATTCTGTAAAGCTTCAGGAGCACCCTGTGCTAAAGTATTCTCTATTGTGGTGGTGGAAGCAACTTCCTGGAAAGTGAAAGAATTGGATTTTAGTTGGCTTGAACAGAAAAGCCAGCCAATGGATCGTTATTTTCTTGAGTTCTGTAACCATCACCTTTATGAACAAAGATGATAGTATCACTTCCTCAGAAGAACTGTAGATATTGCATTTACTTTTTCTTGTTTTACCTGAAAAATACTTGAAGACTGAACTGAGGGGTTTTTGAGTTTTCACTACTTGTTCAACAATAAAATGGAAAATAAACCAACCACCAAACAAAAATATCAAAAACTCAACCCAATTTCTAAGCAAAACTTGCTGTTCTTGATGTGTGTTGGAGTTTGAGCAGTGTGTTTTACAGGAAGACAAGTGGAAGGATAATTTCTAAGATTACTGCAGCAGGGTTCTTCTACCAGAGACTACTGAATTTCTCAAAGGCTCCTTATGACAATGTAAGTCAAAGCCAATGCCTTAAACCTGAACCAGAAGTCAATTCATAGCTGATTTAGGTCAAAAAGCACAAAGATAATAGTCTAGAAGTTGAGAAATAACCACTTTGTGCACAAACTACAGTTGTTTTATTTTGAAACTGTGTGACACAGCCCAAGCTGAAAATAACAACAGTGTGAACAAAGGTCTTGAGATCCATCTAGAAATAAAAGTTAGCAGCAAATGATAAAAGGACAGAACTGCACAGTTGCTGTGACTGAAATATTTGCTATGCTAATGGCAAGAGAATCGGTGATTTTTAAGTTAATTAGATTCAGCTTTTCTTTTAATGCCATTTGGCATACAGAGTAGGTTAACTAAAGGTGCAATTCTGAACCTCAGTAGAGAGGTTATCACAGGGAGCAGGTAACCTTATGGAAATTACAACACGTAATTCATCATCGTTAATGTGGGTTTGGACTAGCTGACGGGAGAGGTCTTGTTCGTATACAATTTCAGAACAGGTCCCCATTGTCAGTTCAAAATTATTCAAAAAAGGGAGGTTATAATATGCTTATTACCTCTCTTCCAGCTGCAAATCAGATTTTTTCTTTTTTAGTTAAATGTCTAATATGTAATTTACAATCATCTTGAAAACATATTTTAAAAGTGCACATAGTTCTTAGTTATCCGTGGTACTCTTAATATATTAACATTTTTGAAGCCATTTGTAATGTATCTGTAGTGCATCAGCATCTGTTCTAGAAAGAAATTTATTTTGTTCTTTATTCTTATTTGTGATTTCCTTTAATGTGAACCTCAAAACTGAGCAGCATTAATGACATACAGACATGTGGATTCTAAAGTAATTGAGGCATTCACAACTGTTTAGACTTGTGTTTGAAGTTCTTCTATGCTGTAATGCTGTTCTGCTTGTATTTGTCATATTAGAAAGACAGTGGTCTTAATTTGTTATGACATATGTGTGAGATCCTTATCTGGTGTATGATTACATGATGTCATGTTATTTTTCCATCCTACACTCTGTTGAGTGCATCATGCTCACTGGAGGAGTGCTTACGTGATGTTACACTTTGTCCCTGTTGTTTCGGTATAAGGCTCCAGGTTTTGTCTATTGTATTATGAACCACTTGGAAAACAAAGTGATTCCTCCCTGCCCATGGAATTTTGTGTTGTGCTCAAGTACTGTCACAGCTGTAGGAGATGAAGAGGAGGGATTTTTCCCAATGTAGAGATGAGGAACAGAGGCAAGGAAAAGGCATGGAATTACACAGAAATAGCTGCTAAGTTCAGGGACTCATCATGAAATGTTTGGGCACTGATTTTTCAGGATATTTAGCATTTTCTATCTTGGAAGCAAAGGACTGACTTCAGTTTCACTAGAGGCCAGGTGGGTCTATGTGCTGCTCCTCAAGATACATGACCTGTATTGCTCCACAGCTGTTACTGCACTTTTAGTCTTTACTCACTGAACTGCTGCAGGGCTAGTGCTAACTAGCAGAAAGAGTGGATGAGAGAATTCTCCACTTTGAATAATGTGGGGGTTTTATTCTGTTCTAAAAGTAAATTAATACCTCATATGATGATAGATGGAGAAATGTGTTGCCACTCATCTCCTGTCCTCCAATTTAAAAAAGTATTAATATAGCATCTCCTAGAACCTCAGTAGTGCAGATAGGATGATGATCCAGTATAATGCCTAAAACCTATTTACTTACCTGAACTTGTGAGATAATCCTTTCTTCTAATTTTTTTTAACCATCTCATGCCTCATATGCTATGCACGTTAGAGATGATTCAGTGCATAAGGCTGGAACAGGTCAGGGTGTGTTATCCTTCATTGCATAATCCTGATCAATCCATTCATCCATGACTTGAACAAGACATAGATTTCTTTCTTTAGAGAAAGTATGACACATGATAATATCATACTCTAAGGCATATGCACAAAGAGGCCAAGCTGAAGATTATAGGCAGTTTTGTCACTTTCTAAATGGAATGTTGGGTTATTTTTAACCTTAGTGCTCTTTTAACATTAAGGCTTCTTTTATATATGTAATAGCTTTCACTTTTTTAAAACAAGCAATCTGCAACTGGATTTGGGGATCTGAATTCTTTGTGTGCATGTCTCAGTGTAGCTCTGCTTGTAGATGAGTCTTAAAACTGTTTTACTAGTTCTGTCAAGGGTTTGTCTCACCCTACCTCCATATTCCTGGAGCAGAACAGTCCCAATTCTTTGTTTCCTCTTAGCTCTACATCTGTGGCACTTAGCTTGGCATGCTGTTAGGATGTTTGAGGGGGTTGCCCTGTTTTGTTTTGGGAGGGTGCAAATAGTCCAACAGGAGTAGAAAAACAAAACTGCTGAAGTGTTTGAAAAATTTCCAGATGCTTAGCAATAAATTTCAGAACCATCTTTCTTGTCCAGGGATCTCCTGTACCAATTGCAGTTTGTGTTTGCTAGTCTGCAGTGAATCTTTGTTTAATATTTTCTGGAGTTCATGTGAAATTCTTGCATCCATTGGTCCTGTTATGAGGAATTCAAGACTGTTGCATGGAAAAATTTTTTTGTTTTATTACTTTAAACTAGATTCTGAGTAGCTTTGTCACGTGAGTCCCTACTCCCTGAGTTCAGGCTTACCACAAGTTCTTTCTATGTTTTCTGTCTTCCTGCTCCAGATTTTTGTGTATTTTCCCAATTCCCTTTGCAGCTTATCTGATATATCTCTTCCAACCTCTTGCACTCCCACCACTTTTCCCAATGATTGCATCACAGTTTGAATTTGTGTCCAGTAAGTCCTAAATTCTCTCAAATCTGTCTCTGTGCTCCCCAGTGCTTATTTGGGTATAATGAGTGACCCTAAGTCTGACTCCGGGTCCCTCTGTACTAGATCCAGGCAGCTTGTTCTGCAATTCTGGTTGGAACATGGGCTCCATTCCCTCTTCTGCTATATGGATCTAGTTTTTGTGTGAACTAGAAGAGACCATGCAGAGCTGCCTGCACTGCAGAGCTGCTAGGTCGCCTGGAATATGCCTCGAAATAAGGATTTACCTGTAAGGATATAATGTGAAGAGGGAGCTTTGTTAAATAAAGCCCGCCTTTGTTTTCTGTCACCTAGCTGTGATTTTTTTTTTTTTTTTCTCCTAGAATTATTATCCTATCTGGTAGTCTTGATTAAATTCTGAATTTTTTCTTTAATTTAAAGAAATGGTGAAATTCATCACCTTTTCCTGTTTTTTGAGTAGCTCCAGACACATGCATATTCTTGTTGTCATTTTTGTGTATGCTGAAATACTGTGGATGGATTTTCATGGCTTGGCAAAACATATATGCCTGGCACAAAGGTATTTTAAATCCAATATTATTTGCTCCCAAAACATGGAGCTGTAAAAAAATTGCTCAAAAACAAGCTTTCCAAAATTTTGTTAGCTATGAGCTAAGCAATTTTGGCTGTTAAGAGAGAGAAATTAGGAAAAAAGGGGTCTGAGGCAGATAGCTGACTTGGAGAATTGCATTTGGAAGCTCTGAAATTTCACCAGATTGTAAGAGCAGAAAGGAGCAATCTCGTACAGCGAAGATCCATTGTCTGCAGTGCACGTGCCCAGAGCAAAATCCAAGTAAATCTGAGTAATCTGCATTTTGCATAGTGTGATGGAGGGGTGTAGCCCTGAGCTGTGGCCTTTTGAGGAAATTGTCCCCAGCTCCTGACTCTCTCCCGGTTCTGCACCAGTACAGGGGCAAGATGCTGCTGTGGGGAGGGAGCTCAGTGGTGTCTGCCTGCCCCAGGTGTCCACGAGCACATACGGCTGCTGATTGGAGAAACATAAGTAGGCTGGTGCTCCACTTCTTACAGATTGCCCCTAACAGTGTCGGGCAGCTTTGGTAACGGGCTTGCTCCTGTCTTTGTGTATTGCTCCTCTTTGTGGTCTAAATCTCCAAGCAAGTTTTTAATTTAGTTCTGTGTCTTAATAGCTTTGGCTACTCTAAAGTAGATACCGAGACTGCTTTTTAAAGGGGATCTATTGTTCATGTAAAGAGCTGTATTAAAAGCAGTGGATATAATGAAAAATACAGCCCAGCTTTGTAACATGATGACTTTTACCAAATTAGGGAAATAAAATTAATTTACTGTATGTTGGCTGTCATCACTGTATTAAAGGTTATACTGCTCTTTATGAAAGTTGCTATCTCGGCAATTTAATGAACTTAATAACCTAGACCCATGTAGGGGTACGAAGTTCAAATATTGCTAGTCTTGAAAAGAGCAAGTTCTGGTTTTCAAGCTATTTAAAATGCTGTTCTAACAACAGCTGTTAGAAATGGGGATGCTAAAATTAACAGTTTAGTCATGCTAATTGATTGTATTGTACAGGTAGGTTGTGAATTCTTAATTATATGGTTTTTAATAAAATATCTGCTATTGGTTTTGTGTAGATCATCCTTTGCAGGCTGGAAGTGCCAAGTGCAGGATAATTCAGTGAATGATGTGGACTATTTCAGCTTCTTGTTTTCAACCCTTATAGGTAATCCATGTGAATGTCATAATTCAGAATTAACAAAATGATATTTGTTTTGATAGCCGATTACTGGATTTAATTTAGAATAAATGGCATAGTAAGTACTTCCTGAAAGTAATTCTAATCTTGTTACATGTTTTTGGTATGAGGTACCCTTTTTTCTCTTGTTACAATTTTTGACAACCTTATTTTACATTTTACCATGTGGGCTGATTATTTGCATAGTTTTTCTTCGTTCTAGCAACTTTTTTTGGAAACTATGAGGAAAACCTAAATTCAGCATGTGACGTGAATAAGAATTTTTTTTGCTAGGTTTATGTAAATGGCTTTTATTGGCTCTTAACAATATAAATGAGTGCCTCTGGGATTTCCTGTGGACATGCTGACGCTATTAAAAACATTCCATCAGCATAACGTAATCAAAGTCCACTGAAGTGAGCTGCCCAAGGTCAGCATGTAAGCAGAATTACTTCTGCTGCTGTATTCTTACTCAGATGTAAAAATAGTTGTATTCTGTAGTGATGCAACTTTGGGAAATTATAGTGTTTAAAATGGCATAATATTTATTACCAAGAAATCTCTTTCATTAACTTGCCATGTGGTAAAAAGAATGTGTCTTCATCACCTCAGTCATTCACAATATTCAACTACTTTGCTTTCAAAAGTTACCTTTTTTTCCTAAAATAGTGAAGGGAGAGCTATATTGATAACTGAGAAAATGAAAACCAACCCAAAATTACTTTTTTGGAGCTGTAGTCGTTTTATTAAAACACTCAATACATGGTCAGAAATAATGAGCCAGACGATTTTTAATTTTACTTTTTTTTTTTTTTTAACCCCATGGTTATGGTAGAAGGTTACTGAGTCATTGTGACCATATGGTCAACTGTCTTGTATTATACCTGGGTTTTAAAATAACTTTAAATGATGTATATGTTG
This sequence comes from Merops nubicus, assembly GCF_000691845.1. Taxonomy (NCBI): domain Eukaryota; kingdom Metazoa; phylum Chordata; class Aves; order Coraciiformes; family Meropidae; genus Merops; species Merops nubicus. Next base: position 105,749 of record NW_008623567.1, on the reverse strand, counting down.
AAAATAACAGCATAACATTGACCTCTTATAGTCTTTTTTTTTTTTATACCGCATTATAATTTAAGTGGATATGCCACTGATTTTTCAATTATTTTTGTTCCAGAAGTCAGTGTTTTACTTCAATATACTTAATGTAAAATACAAAGCAAGAGCTTGTAGTAAAAAATGTTAAACAGACGTAATGTAAACTACAGGTTTTGTCAATTATGCTGTTGAATTGGAACAGTGCTTGGCTTGTTTTGTGATACTGTTGTATGGTTTCTTTTTCTCTAGGGTTTTCAAGAGAGGAGTTGACTAGTCTCCAGGGCATCAGAGGAAAACCACACATTAGCCAGACACAGCTTTCACCTGTCCGTCTTTACCTAACTGATCTGGACCAGTTTTTACACCACTGGGCTGTGACAGAGGTAATACATCAAAACTAATTCTAAATGACAGCATACAAACTCCGAGTGCTCTCCGTCCCTTTTCCACAGATGCCCAAATCTTGTTGTGAGTTGAGTTGAAAAAACAAATAAAATACAATAGCTGTCAAACAAGCAGTGTTTTTCTGCAGCCATCAGATAGTAGTTTGAAGGAAGCTGCCTTCAGTGGTGAGTGTTCAGACACGTAGTATGCAAAACAGTACCCCTGGAAAAAATGGTTAGAAGCCTTGGTGGAAAATTCTTAAACACTGTTAGGACCAGCAGTGTGTTTTGGCTTTCAAAAATAAATTAATTCTAAGAATACTAATGATAAAGTTTTCTTTGAGAGTAAATTCCACCGTTAAATAAAAATCACTTGCATTAAATAAGATTTTTAACTTGAAAGTAATATTAAGTTGGCCCTGATGATGATATAAAACAACTTCTGATGCTTATTTAATCAAACTTTACTGAGGATTAGAAACTTCACTGTGAATGCAGTTCCTACTTGTCAGATGGTAAGAGCTGAAAGCCTAACTTTATTGCTGGTTCTAAAGGGATCAGAGCCACCAGATTTTATTCAGAACAGGTGCATTAATCTTATTTGGCCTTAACTCTTTTTATTGCTTAGCTCACCAGAAGCCACTTTAAGGTGTGAAATCATGTTTTAATGACATGCCAATTTGACAGTATTTATGAAATCTGTGCCGTGAATACAGAAAGCAGACTAACACAAGTTTCTAGTTGTATGCTTTATTTGGATTATTTTTGGTTCAAGAAAGTGATATAGTAGATTTTATTTTTTTCCCCTTTTTTAATGTGAGAAGGAGAGTGCAGGCTTTTCCTCATAAGCATGTGCATGATTCTGGAGAAAAACTTTCTAGTGAACTGGGTTCTATCAGATGCACCCAGGATGTGATTTGGAGTAGTCAACAAGGATTTAAGAAAAGCAAATTGTGCTCAAACAACTTGTTAGCCTTCTGTAACAAAGTGATTATCTTGGTGGGTGAGGGGAGACCAGTTTGTCTTGACTTGAGTAAGGTTTTTGGTGCTGTATCCCATAACATCCTTGTTGATGTGCTCGCTAGTGGTGTAGCCCAGGGATTGATACTGGGATTAGTGCTTTCTAACCTTTCTTAATGACCTGGGCAACAGGACCAATTGTACCCTGAGCAAGTTTGCAGATGGTACAAAACTGAAAGGATTGGGTAATGGAATCAGATGGCTGTGCTGCTGTGCAGAGGGATGCAGACAGGCTGGAGAACTGGGCAGAGAGGAACCTGGTAAAGTCAGTAAAAGAAAATGCAGATTGTGCACCTGGGGAAGAATAACCTTGGGCACCAGTACATGCTGGAGGCTGACCAGCAGGAAAGCAGCTCTGCAGAGAACCTTGAGGTTCTGGTGGACAGCAAGCTTGCCATGAGTGAGCAGTGCACCCTTGTGACAAAAAGGAAAAAAACCCGGTGCTGTTCTGAGCTGCATTAGGAGGAGTGTTGCCAGCAGGTCAAGAGGTGATCCTTCTCTGCTTAGCACTGATAAGGTCACATCTGAAGTACTGTGTCCAGTTTTGAGCTCCCCAGTACAAGAGAGATGTGCCTGTAGTGGAAGTATCTTTCATATGAGATGATGCTGAGAGAGCTGGGACTGTTCAGCTTGGGCAAGAAAGGTTCAGGGTGAATCTTACCAGTGTGGGTAGATACCTGATAGGAGGGAATTAAGAGGTTGGAGACAGATTCTTCTCAGTAGTCCTCAGTGACAGGATAGGAGGGCACAAATTAAAACACCAAGTTCCATCTAAACACAAGAGAACTTGTTTACAGTGAAGGTGGTCAGACACTGGAATAAGTAGCCTAGAGATGTTATGGTTCCCATCTATGGACGTGCTCAAAACCAGGCTGGTCGTGGTGCCGGGTGACCTGCTCTAGCTGACCTGGCTTGAGCAGGAGGATTGGACTAGTGGAACTTGAGACAGTCCTTTCCAACTACAGTGATTCTTCGAAAATTTCTCCTCTTGAAAAACCAGAACTTCTATTTCACCACTGACAAATCTCTTCATAATTAGTTTTAGAGCATAATGAGATTACCAGTATGGGGAGATTTTTATTTTTCATGTGGTAGGTTGTCACACTTACGTATGCTCTGGAGGTCAAACTGTCCTGTTAAATGCTTGCCAGAAGGACTGGTGGTATTGCAGGGCTGTTCAGGCATTGTCCCCAGAATTGCTGTTTGGTTTTTTGCATGGAATTTGTGCACACAAACAGAGGGGCACCTCTTCAGTAGCTTTCTTTCCTACTAGAGAAAAATGAAGATATTCTTTCATCTTGCTTCTGATCTGGTAATAATGGTCCCTGGGCTACACTGTTTGTGTTCCAAATGTCTTTGATTTTACAAAGAGAGGAGATAAATTATTAAGGCAACCTCCTTCTATGAATTCAGGATTCCATTCATTTTTCACTTGGCTGGTTTTGATTTTAGATGCAGTTGCAGATATGGTAAGGGATATGTGAACAAAACTATGCTGAAGTTAAAACAAAAAAATTAATCATATGTTAGGCTTTTAGATAACTGGTTTCTGTGTTGGAATATCTGATACAGTGCTGTGTTCATTAAGTTTTAAGGGTTTTATCTTTCCCCCTTGCTAAGTACCATTCTCCAACCTCAAACATGTTCCGTTTCATGTTCAATTTGTTAAGAAGACATTCTGGAGGCTGTAGTGCATAAAAACTGGGGTTTGGAGGCTGGACCATTTCAAAACAGCAAGGAGGAGAAAAAAAAACGCAACCAACTGAAAAATAAAGCAGAAATCCAAACAAAAAAAAAAAAACACAAACAAAAAAACCCCACTACCAAAAAATAAAACCGAAATGAAACAAACAAACAAACAAAAAAAAACCAGAAAAATCCTGGTTTGGGAAAAACCTTTCTGGTCAAGTTTTGCCAGAAGTTACTTAGAAATGCTTTTTGTAGAACAAGTATTTTCCACTAGGTATTGAGTAGCTACTCTCCTCTTAAAAGCAAATAAACCACATGCCAATAAACTCAAGCGCGCCCAACCCAGAGCTGCAGCCTCTGGGGAGAAGAAATGTGCCAGCAAATCCTAAGGCTCTTCTCGGATGTCTTCAAAGACGGTCATATGATGATGGTCTACGTGCATGAAGTTTGAGGGAGGTAGGTTTAGTGCCTGCTTTCTTCCAAGTGGACATAGTTCAAGGTGTGACACAATATTTTAATCCAACCATTTTTAACTGTGACAGAGAATGTTGTTTTATTTAAATGAAGAAGTGCCACAGGAAATAATAAACCCCAGCTTGAGTTAGTCGTGCTTTTTGGTAGAACCAAGAAGAGTGGCACAGCTTCTTTTTTTTTTGCTTTCCCTTGCTGGATAAGGAAGTTTATGGTGATGCCATAATGTGAAGCAAAATATTTGTAGTAATTTAAATACCTAGAAAGTGAGAACAGCCACTCTCTGTTGGCTGCAGCGCAGGCAGCATTCAAGCCTCTACACTGAGAATTGTCATTTAAAAGTTCTCATTGTGTAGTTTTAATTCAGGGTTTCCTTCTAACAGGAAAATATTTTTTTGTGGATGAAAATAAATAAGGAGCTGGTGGAATTAGGATTTGACAGTATGGATTCCTGTGCATAAATGAGACTAGTGATCAGATGATGATGGTTTGTCCATCTATCCTCCTCTTTCTTCTCTTCCACCACTAGTTTTGTCTAAGCTATTGGCTAGCTTTTGGCTCTGTGCTAAAAGCATGAAGTTTCAAGTAGTCGTTGCCTGTCTGTTCAGGAAAAGCAGCAGGTGAAAGAAGAGCAGTTGTGGCTAAGCAGAGGGCAGTCTGGGCTGGGCTCCTACCCTGTGCAGGGACACGGCTCTGCGCCAGGCTCCGCGGGGGTGCCGTCTGGCCCCGGGGTGCTGGGGCTGTGGGGCAGGAGCAGCTGGGGCTCGGGTGCTGAGCAAGTGGAAGGCTGTTGGCAGCTTTGTTTTCCTACAGAGTGGTAATTGGCCTTGTGGAAATCTGCAGCCATTTTAATTTTCCGTGGAAGCTTTTAAGTAGTGGTGATTTTCACAAAGGAGCAATGCTTGAGAAAATTCTGTTTTGTGTAGCTATAAAGTTTAATCTTCATATTTTGTCTAAAAGATATGTTAAATGTGGAAACCTTGGTTCCTTTTCTGGAGCAGCGTCTACTTTAAATTACTTCTGTCTTATTAAAGCAAATTATTTAAAATCCTACCCCTGCAGCTGAAATAGATGGGGGTCCAAAATAAATGGCCGTAGCCCTAGGGAAGAGGCTTCAGTCGTTACTCATTTGACCTGTGCCTGTAGTGCTTGTTGATTCCACTGTTCACTCCCCTGTAATTGAATTCCTCTGCCAGCATCGAATGAAGTGGTGCCAACAGAAAAGAACAATTTAACAAGGTAACCATGTATACATGATAATTTCTGTTGTAATACTTGACGTTTGTGAGGCTTGAACATTTTGGAGGGGAAAAAGAAATGATAATTTGAAGGCTCTGCTCAAAGTTGAGATTCTAGGTTTGAAATTAAATACTCAACAAAGCATTTAAAATGTTTAAGAGCAAACACATGGGAAGGTCAGCTGCTTTTAAAAGCAGTCTTGAATCCAAAAACCTTGGGATGTGTGTAATAGAATACACTAATGTGTCTCAGAAACAGTGAAGTCTTATAAGTGAAATAGAGTTGAGAAGGTTGTATCTGCACTGAAGTGCTATGAAAAAAAGGGTGTTCGTCTTCATAAGTAAAAGGTGGTGTTGCAATGATGTAGCTTAACTTCAAACAGGGATTTAACACTTTAAAAAACCCTAATTTTTTGAAAATGTAGATTTTGAGTTGAAGTTCCTGTAAGACTTGAGCTTGTCATCTTTATTGAGATTTCCAGGTTAGAGTTACTCTGGGGAGAGAAGGAATGTCCCCTGCCTTGGAGGTGTTCAAAGCCAGGTTGGATGAGGCCTTGAGCAACCAGGTCTAGTTGAGAGGTGTCCCTGACCATGGGAGGGAAGCTGGATTAGATGATCTCTAGGGTCCCTCCCATTCTATGAAAAAGCATTTGAGGGTAAATAGTATCCCTTCTGAACTAGAAATACGCTGTAATTTTTACCCTCTTTAAGGAGGATTAAAAACTTCTGTATAAGCCAGTTAGTGTTTTGTAAAACTACATGATATCCAAGTTTAACATTTAGAAATGAAAACAATGCTCAAAAAGACAGGATTTGTGGGACAAGAGGAAGCTTCTGAAGTGCACAGTCTTATGTATTTTTCAAGTCCTTTTCTCTGGGGAAGGGGCAGGCAGGTGGATTTGGAGACTTGCACATCAGGTGTTTCTCTGAGCATCCTGCACGTGGTCTGACAAGGAGGCATCCACGAGGAGGAGAAATCGGCCCTTGTGAATGTGAGGAAGCTGCAGAGCTGTGAAAGGGCTTGTTATGGCTGCAAGAGGGTGAAACAAAAGCTTCTTGGTTAGCAAAGCTATTTCATGGTGTCCTTTCTTGGAATTTTGTTAGTAAGAGGCCTCTGAGAACCAGACCAGTGCTGGTTTTTAGGCACGGCTTCCATCTCCTGGATAGGACATTAGCTGTTGAGCAGAAAACCTGGTTTTGCTGACAAAAGACTAATATTTTCAGAAATGCCCATTACTTAGTGAGACAGTAGGATTGTCTCTAGCCCCTGTAGTTCTCTGCCTTCTGGCACCAAATCTTGCTGGTGCCCAGATTAAAACATGTGGTCAAGTTGTTGCCCAGGAGGTGAGCAGTGGTGATTGTCACTCGTGTGGTTGCATCCCGTGGCAAAGGAAGGTGGCTTCACTTGGTGTCGTTGACTCTTAATACAGGTTTGATGTCAGACTGCGTGCCACGGCCGAGGAGCCTGCAGGTAGGCAATGCCCACAGCTCAGCAGCTGCAAGGGGAGTTTGTGTGCTGCAGCTTTCCTGTTCCTGAGCCAGCAATTGGACATTAACTGTGTTTCATAATCGTTCTAAGCCTTTAGAAATACATACTCCACTCAGTTGCAGGACAGAATACATTTTTAAAGCACAGCTGTAATTCTTAAACAAGTTCCTGTATTCCTGTTTTGCTATCCTGAATATAAAGTTAGCCCCATAGTGGTGTTTTTCCCCGTTACCCACCTATGCAGTGTTCTCCTGCAGGCTCTGTTCCTTCTTTTTGGCATTTTCTTTTTTTAATCTAGGTTTTGTTTTGTGTTATTGTGATTGTGTGGGTGTTTCAAGTGGGGGCTTTTGTGTTACTGTTTTCTTTTTTTCTGGAGTCACTGAATCAGGAATACCTTTCACATCCGCCCCTGGGCGCTTCGCCAAGGCCCAGGAACAAAGATCTCTTGCTGCACGCAGCGCTCTCAGCAACTCAGGGCACTGTTAATATTGCCCTGTCAGATCAATTTATTTCACAGAGAGAAGCAGCACCTGTCAGGGGAGTACACTGTCTGATAAGCTGAGGTGCTGCGGGGGAAGCTGGCCAAGCCTCAGACGACAAGCTTCATTGCCTGCCCCATCACCTGAAAACGTCTCATGTTCTGCGCTCTGCAGTAACACGTTTTACTGGGCAGAGTCCCGCTCGGAGCAGGCGCCTCACACGGGCTGGGGAATTGGCTGCAGAACAGCCTGCTAGGTTTTAGTTACCCATCTCTGAGGTGGATGTTGATGTGAAATGAAAAATGTTTTAAAGTTCACGTTAGGATATAGTGACTAGTGTGTGCCAACTTTCTTTTCTTAATAAAATCACTTCTCCTGGAGTCTGAGCTGTCCTTGGTGTGACTCCACAGAGTGACTCGCTAAAATGCTTGTGTGTGTCTTAAGAGGAAGGGGAGTATTTTTCTTTGAAAGAGTACTTTGCAGCATGATTAGTCTTGGAATAATATGCAGATTTTCCCTGGAGAGTTCTTGATAAAATACTTCCCTGGAGGCTTTTTGAGTCAGGATTCTAGCATGCTGTAGGAAGCGTTGAGTGATTTAGGGAGTGAGACCAGTTAAATAAGGAACAAAACATTGCTCTCCATGCATCATTTGTGCGTATTCCTGGTGCCATGAGGCCTCAGACTGAGGCTGGGCTTCCTGAGGTCATCCCAATTTGCCTTTTGGAATTGAGAGCATCTTACAGATAAGCAAGGTTAAACTGATGGATTCCTCTGTATATCAGAGCTAAGAAAAGCCTGTTTCAGGTTGGATTGAGAGTCAGTTACATTGGCTGTCAGCAGCAAAAATGCTTTTAACTCATCCAGCTGAAAACTACAGTAAAATACTTCATGTTGCCAGGATCTCAGAAAGCCCAGGGAGTGCTCCTAGGCTGCCTTCCCACTGTTTTATTTGTTTTCTTTTGTTTGGTGGTTTTTGTTTTTTTTTTTTCCATTTTAGCTGGCTACTATTGGAGTATGTCTTTGGTATGGCAGGCGAGGAGGTCTGTGCAGTAACAATTCCTAAAGCACTGTTACGGATCCTGCTGTTGTAGTTTTGTGGCTCGCGAGTATGATGGGTAGTTTGGCTGGTCTGAGCAATAAGGCTTGGATTGGAAAACTGCCAGTGGATTACAAAGCCTGTAGTATTTGCTGCATAATGCTAACAGATAATCCTTGTATTTAAGAGAATGCTTTTTTTATTTTTGGCTTAATTTATCCAAGTGGACATTCAAACCAAATTAAAAATTAAAAAAAGGAAAAGCACAGAAAGACCCCCGAACCTTTAGTCCTGAACCAAACTTGTCTCAAAAAGATACAAAGCTTGCCTATCATCAGAAATGCTCATCCTCTGTCCATTCACTTCAGCACTACTCTGAATCAAAAATACTCTGGCTTTGGTCCAAAACCAATCTATGAATGTTCCAAAAATGCGATAAATGCTAATCAAATGTAAAATAATGAATCAGCTGTGACATTTTATTATGGAAATTAAACATCATGCAAACCCTTGCCTAAGGAAAGCAAATTGTCAGGAAAAATACTAATTTTCATGTGATAATTAAGTTTTCTTTGCTTTTCATTTCCATGTCTAATAACGTTTCAGTTTCACTTTTTATAACAGGCATTTGTTATGAAGGGCATTTTAAGCAGGATTTAATTTATGGGACTGAAAAGGATTGCCACTCCCCCTTCACTGTAGGAAAATAGAACTGGATGTAGGGAATGGTTGTGCTATTTTGAGGGTCAAAAGGATCTAAAGGATTGAAAAACTACCTTGCCAGGGCACTTTAGCACAAGCCTTCTAAGCAAGCGTCCTGCTCTTCGATGGCATGATGCGCTTTTTCCTTGCCAGTTTTGGAAGAGTCTGAGTGGTGGTGAGTTGTACCTGTTACAAGATGCTGCTACAGGTCATCTTGGGCAGAACCTCAGTGGACTGATAGGGCCTATTTTAGGGACATAGTCCTAACGGTGAAATATTGATAATGGCTTTATTAATACTGAAACCTTAGTTTTCATGTGGCTTTGCCTTCAAGGTCTTTCATTTGTTGACCTCCTGTGGGTATGTGCTGAAGTAAGAGGGATCTGTAGCGTACTGTGTCGTGTCACGTGCTCACAGACGTGTGGCACGCCCCAGCTGTAAACTCTGTTTCATGAGCAACAAATGTCTCCTGCATTTTGCCTTTCATAGTCATCCTTCCTGATGTCCATCCATCTGCACCCCTGGCCAGCTATGATCACCATTCCTGTATGTTGTTCTTTGCTTATATTTGTTCTCCAGCAGCTGCTCTCACCTCTTTGTGGTGTTTGCAAGCGACAGGAACATCCCTTCTCGGGTAGAGCTCTGCCAGCCTCGGCGGGTGAAGCTCCTTCCATTGACACTAGGAGGACAGGATTTCTCTTCCTTGTGCCATTTTCCTGTGCCCATTCAGTCTGATTTTACCTTTCTTGAAAAGGAGAGCTGTGCTGCTTTGCACCATACCTCAGAAGTCTGCGTAGTCCTAGGGAGTAGTATTGAATGGACCTTCGGTGCTCTGATCCCTTCTGCTGTGATTATCTTTGATTTTCCACTCTGCAGTGACATTTGCCTGTTTCGTGGCTGTATCACAACCACCTCGTGGTCAGTTGTTACACATGCCATTTTCTCCTCATTTCCAGCTGTTACAACTCTAGCTGCATGCAGTTTTTATTAGTCTCTGAGCGCATGACCCACCACTCTTGTTTCACTGGATTTTGCCTGTATCTGTTACTCATCAGACCCATGTGAGCTTTTTCTATAGGTTAGGGCAATCCTCCTGTCTTGGCAGGGTTTCTCAGCCTTGAGCTGTCAGCCGACAGATCTAATCAATGCAGCTTTACCTTTTGTGTAAGTGTTACTCATTAAAATACAAGGTCAGGTTGGTGTCAGTCTGTCCTTGACAGGACAGCCCCAGGAGTAACCTCTGTCTCAGCTTGACTTTATCCCTCGATGCTGCTAATACGCGGATGTTTGGAGGGTGTTTCTTGGGAATATTCCAGAGTACTTAATATTTTATCACTTTCAAATTGCAGTGTACAGTAGTACTACTGTATCTAAGATGGTGTACACAGTTTTAATACTAATTCATTGTTAAATCTACAGTATCAAAACCAAGGGTATTCAGTGCAAGAATATCTATAAAATTGTGTTTGATTTTAACTAGTCCTACTAGTCAAACAAAATATGTGCCCAGTTACACCTGTAATACTGATTAACATGGGCAGTGTCCTGACAGCCTGACAGTGTTGTGTTCCATCAAGCAGATGTGTTGAGTTCGGCCCACTTAGGCAGGGCTGAAAGCACGTGTGGCATGTAATTCTGAAAAAAGCTGAGCACACATCTGATCCTGCTTGGCCATTTCTGGTTAAACCACCACTGGTGGCCACACGACTTGGGATTGAGTTTTCTTACCACGGGACCTTCAGCTAGCGGTTCTTTTCCTGACCTTTCCTTTCGGTGGAGTCTCTCTTCAGCTGGAAATATTGTGTGCTATTATTCTTTACACAACACGGGTGATGTTTTTTGTTCTGTCATCCTCTCTTGTTGAGGTGTCTTGATCTGCCCTGTTTCAACTTAAGTCTCAAACCTAGGACACTGTCACAGAATTTATTCCCTCAAGTCAGCTCATTGTATGCAAGTTTTCTTCAGCTCTTTCTTCAGTCAACAAGGTATCTTAGAGGAATGGGTTTCGCTTCATTGAGATACTTGTAAAACTTGGGAACTTAAATTCATCCCTCCCTCAAATGTTTGATCTTGCTGTTCTCTTTCTGGTTCCCTTAAGCACAAACAGAGGCTGGTTCTGTACCGGTCCCTCCATCTTCCTTGTCCTTAGCAGGACATTGCAGCTCGTAGCGCGAGTGTTGCGTTCTGGAGGCCTCAGCTGACACGCTGGGAGGATGAGCAGCAAATGTAAATAAGCAGAGGGAGGTCACCCAAGCCCTCTGACCAGCTTGCAAATCATTGGAATGAGATGGGAAGGAAAAGGAACAGAGAAAGCCACCTGCTGGGGGTTGTAGTGTCATAGGGCTTACTCGCAGATCTACTGCAGTTCTGGTTTCGTCATCCTGTCCGGGAACCATGCAGCATTTTCCTTTGTTTGTTGGGGTTTGGTTTTGTGTGTTTTGTGGTGTGGTGGTGTTTGTTTTGATGGTGTTTGGGTTTTTGTTTGTTTGTTTGTTTGTTTTGTTTCCCCTGCCTCCCTTGTCTGTCTTGACCATTGTTTTACTAAAAAAGTGAAGATTTAAGTCTTCAGTTCTTGTGCTTGGTTGGTTTTGGGGTTGGGTTTTTTTGCTTGTTGGTTTGACATTTTTGTTTGTTTTTTTAAACCTCTTTCCATCATGCCTCTGAGCAGCTAATACAGTTTGCTAGTGCCTGATTACATAAGCACTAGGAAGTTTTTGGCAGTTCCTAAACCAAGATTTCCCTTGGCAGCATTGCGTTTTGTATCATCTTTGGGCACGATGATTTTGGCAGTGTAGAGGAAAATAAGTTGGAAATGGATCTTTGCTACTTTCTTCTTTGTCGTATTATTTTTCTGGCCTGTTTCATTCCTGTTTCCTGCTTGAGAAAACCACCTCACAAATAACTTTTATGAAATTCTTTGGCTCTGAGGAAAAGCCTGTTGAGGCTCAGTGTAGTGCTGTAGCTGGATAAAATAGTTTTTGCCTTCTACTTTTACCACACAGGTAAAATGAAGAAAGCCACTACCCAAAAAACTGATGGTGTAGGCCATCAGCTCTTTAAACACCGAACAATTTATGTTGGCAGTGTTACTTTTATACACTGCAAAGAATCAATACTTTGAGACAAAGCTGCTGCCTGTCCCCAGAGGTACTTTGTATTTATGTCTGTCCACAAAGTATGACTAGACAGTGAATGATTGCTGCTTGCATTTCAGTACTTAAATATAACTTTGTTTTATTAAAACAGATGATCTGTCACAGCTTGTCCACTATACCTTCACAAAGTCAGTGTTTTGACATCCTCCAGACTGGCATCTGTAAATATCTGGTAAGTACCATTTTTTTTTTTTTTCTGGGTTAACTTCTTTGTGATAAATTTTATAACTGACTTATTAACCTTCAGATCCACGTATTCAATATATTTCATGTATAATTTCAGCATTTCCAAAAGTTTTCAACAAGGTTAGAAAAAAACCCAAAGTAGTAACTGTTGGTACCTAAACCTAGATGGATTTCTTTGCTCTGACTTGTGAATATTTCAGCTTGTTTTGAAGGCAGGACTAGCTAGCTGCTTAGACTGCTGCCCAGGATCTCTGTGTGATGACACCTAACAGGGAAGGAGAGGAAGGCACCACACAGGCAGCATCTTACAGGGGAACTTCAGTGCTTCAGTGTCTGTGGGATTCAGTGGGGCCTTGGGGACAGCTGCAGTCCATCTTGGTCACCAAGGACCATCCTTCTGCAGCTGGCTGGTGCAGGCTTGGCTTGGGACAGTGATCTGCCCTTGGGGGCTTGAAATGCACCTACTGTCTTACATTGGAAGTATTTAAAAGTTTGAAACATCATTGTTCTTTGTCTTTCACTCCTCATAAGTAATCACACCCATGAAATATGTTCCAAATTTCTGTAGCTGGTAATGTATTGATATTTTTCTAAATATTTTTAAAAGAAACTGCTGACCTTGTTAAGTGAACCATCTGCCTCTGTCAGCCTAAAACTGTGTACATGCAGGTGAGCAAATTGGGCTACTCTAACACTCCTTAAATTATTTTTTGTAAGATAAATAGTGCCTCATTAGCAATGCATGGATTTTTTTTTTTTTTCACAGCTTTACAGGACAAAAATCTGGGATAGTAACTCAAAAGCACTTCAAAATTTAAACTACTTTCTAATTCACTGCCTCTGCCCTCAGAATATTTTTTTTTTTTTTCTAAATTCTTTATCAGGCCTGTAAAATCCTTACTGAAGGTGACGTTCTCATTCTCACAACAGGATAGTATCGCCCCAGCTGTGGGCCCACCACATGTTTAATGGGCTTTAATTTAGCTCTGCCCATCCTGCTTTCCTTCCTGTTGGATTTTTTAGGGCGTGCTGCTGACAATCCAGTAGCAGCTTTTCTTTCTGGGGAGTACCTCCCAGTTCCCTGGGGGACGGCTCACTGCTGTTCCAGGCACGGAAGGGCTGCTCCCTCCCACCGCACGCGTGAAAGGGAAGACCTGTTCTGTCCAAAACGGTCTGTCTGTGCCTGTACCGTCTCGCAGGGCAGGGCTCAGAGCAGTGGGGTTTTTATGAGGCAGGTGTTTATTCAGAGGGGATGGAATGAAGCTGCCGGTTTTACTTTCTGTTGCTATGCGCAGCAATTTCTTAGAAAAATAGGGATTTGAAAAAATGCAGCAGTCTGTAGAGCTTGAACAGAAACGAAGGAGTGAATGTTGTGATAATGAAACGAGTCCTTCAGCTGTAGATGTGCTTGTACACTAGCAAAACAGCTTGTCTTAGAGTGATGAACTTGCTGGGTTTTGTGTTTTTTTTTTTTTTTGTCTTAATACAGGTTGGATTGGTTGTAATACCCGATAGCACAGCTGGATCTGTTCTATGTGCCATAAATAAGCTCTTGGATCAAGCTTGCATCCTAAGTGAAACCCTGCACAAGTTCTTAGCTTCTTGTTGTTACAGTCTTCTGTACTTTCTGCTAACTTTAGAAAAAGAGGATGCAGAACATGTACAGAAAAGGTAATGCTGCTTTTCTTACCACGTTTCTTGTCTCTGCTTTAATACCCACAAGTATTCAGAGATATAAAATGAAAGGATGCCCCCCTCACATCCCCACAATGTATTTTGCTCACTGTCTTTTGCTTACTTCAAACCAGCATTTGGATTTTAAGAAAAACAGTTGCAAATTTTGTTGGAATTATATCAAGCAATAACTGAAGGTTTCCTCTTAAATTGTTCTAGTTAGATATCAGAACCATCCTGACTTCAGAAAGGTGCATATTTATACCTTAATCTTTAGCTTTAGCCTTTAGTTTCATTAGATATGTTGAAAATCAGTGTGCAAAGGATTTGGCTTTCTAAGCTTGTACTCTTAACTGACTTGATATTTCAGCTGTTACAAAATTTCTCAGGCATCCTTTTCTAAACTGCAAATCCATCTGATTTAAAAAACCAAAAGCTAGAGATACCAGATTTAAATAAGTTTATTTACCTGTATAGCAGAAATGTCTTTAAACAGTTTAAACTTCAGATTTTCAAGTTCAAAGTATACTTAAAATTTAAGACATGTTTTTAAAGCTGAAGTCCTTCTTCATTTAGAGTATTTAATGACCTGCATATCACAAAAAGCTGATTTCATTGTTTGATTTCTTGAGTCTTAAAGATTCAGGTATACCTGAACGATAACTGAAACAAACCCCTCTTCCCAGCTGCATCAAGCAGAAATTACACGGAGAGCTTCAGCAACATTTGTAGCTCCAGGGCAGGACCTTCTTCCAGTGCTGTACATAATTTTAGAGTATTTTCACACTTAGTATTTTCTGGTACAAATTTTGTGCTTTGGCACTAATTATGGTGAAGGCAACTGGCACGACTGAATTTGCAGGGGCATGTTTTCTTCTGCGGCTCGGAGGCCAATTCACAGAAGAATTCCTGAAATCTGTGTCCTCCATCGTGTCAGCTTTTGTCCTCCTCCTCCTCCTGCCAGGGATATGCTGTGGGGATCCTGTATTTCTGCGCTGGCCCTCCTGCCACGATTGCTGAGGCTGATGCTGCAGAGTCTGCAAGTGAGCAGGATCTGCCGGGAAGAGCTGCCCGTGGTGGCTCAGCTGCTTCGCTTGCTGATGCAGCACGGCCAGCTCCGGAGCCATATGATCACAAACGAGTTCCTGGTGCAGCAGATTATCAAGGACATCATGGTATGAAACTTGTCATCCTCTCCCACAGATTACAAAGGTATACAAGGTTTAGCAATTAGTGCAAGCAGGAAGAAGAGATGTTTAGCAAAACACAAGTTACGGTCGTCTTTGGTCTGTGTTGGAAGTCCAGGCTGTGTGGAAGGCTGATACTTGTCTGACCTTCTGTGGTCACTGCACAGAGGAGACAGTTCTGAAGTTTACCGTGCAGCCAGTCCAGGGCCCTGGACAACAGCTGACTCCCTAACAAAGTCTGCTGGAAGCACATTACCTGCACAGCCTGTCTGAGGGAGAGCTGTCCCAAAATCAGAAGCTGGTTTTTCCTGTCTGTTGAAGCAGGGGTATATAGGTGTACAAAGAGGTTAACTCAGACAAACCCTCTGAAAAACCTGTGGTGCAAAATACATTCTCTTGCAAATATTGGAGAACTCTGAAACTGTCGCCACACAAAGCTCTTACTAGTTTTGGGTGCAGGAAGTGTGTACAGCACACAGGTTTGAGTAAGCTGCACCTCTCCATTAGTAGCTGTTACAGGGTCTGAAACCAGAAACCAAACATCAGTGGTGACAAAAGCAGCTGCAAGAGAGTGTGGTGCCCGTTCTCCAACAGAGAATGGGGTGCCTGGTTTCCTTTGGTGCTGAAAATGCTTCAGCCAGTTTTTGTGACATTCCACCATGGGTGGGTTGTGTCTGCAGTCGCTGGGGTTTTGTTAACCACTTGTGGATGCTAAGGAGAGTGAAGTACTGAGTGTCATGGGCTGTGGCCTGTTGGTAGCAGTTCTCCTGCAGACTCCTGATTTAGTGGGACCACGCTCATTTCCATTTTAATGGAGTGTAAGTTGCAGAACTGGTGAGTAAGCAAGCCACTATAACTCAGAGCAAGGAATTATCAAGTGTGTGAATGACACCAGATGCTAATGTAACACTGACTTAGCGTACCACGTAGTAACACTGTATTGTTTTGGCTTTAACAGACATACCCTGTTCAAACCTCTAAATGAGAAGCACAATGTCACTGTGTGCGGGTGAAGGAGGCCACCTTGTACCTTCAACAGCATGACTGATTAACTGGAAAAACAAAGCAAAGCTTTGCAAGTTCTGCTGGTGAAACTGTTACCTTTTTATTCCCTTCTTTCCAGACACTGAAGAGTGGTGAGGTTCAAGAGCAGTGGCTGACAGACCTCCATTACTGCTTCAACATCTACCTTGCCTCTCACCCCCAGGGGCCCGGCCCGGTGAACGCCGTGTACTGAGGAGGTCGAGCTGCGTCCCTTGTAAAGCATTGACTTCTATTTAGTTTTGAATGGAGGACGTTGGAACAAAGCTTGTCAATTTTTTGTAAGTGAAACAGAATAAAAATTTTACAAAGAACTGTGCACCTCCAACTGCCTTTCCTTTCAAGCTAGTAGGCATTACTGGAACTTGTTTTAGTAGAGGTGGTGACCACAGTGAGGGGCGTTAAAGAAAATCCAGTCTTGTTGAAGCTTAAGTGCTTGCATAAAAAGACTTGCATTGACTCCAGTCATCTATTATTTTAAAGTATCATATTAATTTTATAGTAATACCAACTAGAAGAAAAAATAGAAAACCATATACTTTGAAACTAAAAAACTTTTTTTTTGTTAACTTTTGCTGTGTTGCATATTTTTCAATACTTTGTGCAAGGTAAATACTGAATCTGGCAGCTCCAAAGCTATTGTAAGAACAAGTTTTCGTCTAGAATAGGTCCATCTTTTCTTACTTTCTGTAGAAATGCCTTTTGTGCATATATATGGATAGTTATTTATATGCAGAAAAACTGCTGGTAATCTCAAAGGGTGGACAACACACCCCTTGCAATTTCCATAGGCTCGGGAAAGGAATTGTATTTACTATTTTTTGTCAACGTCTCTACTTTTTCCTTCCAAATCCATAGCTAGCTAAGAAATTGTTGTTTCTTCAGTACAGAAATGGGGAAAGGAGGTTGTTCTTCTGCTCCTGTTTAGATTTTGAAACAACATTTAATAAATGTGAGGTGAAATGGAGCAGCAATCTTTCAGAACAGTTTTATCTTTGGTTCAGTTTCCTTCTCCTTTGAAACTCTGGACAAAAAGACATTTTTTGCCCTACTTTTGGCAACAGTAAGCCCTGGGAGCCCCTGCAATTCCCTTGTAATGCAGGGCTCAGTACTTTGTCTCCTGTTTCCAAATGCAATTCAGATTTCATCCTGTCAGTAAATAAATTAACAGCTGCATTTAAAAACAAATTTGTACACAAAATGAGTCTAACTCCTCAGAGGCGTGCCTGGCGCGTAATGCTGAGATAATACAGAGCTGGAAATGCTTCAAGTTTGATATGTTGTAGGTGACTTGTGTGTTATGAAAGGCAGGTTCTGCTGGGGTGGGCTGTTCAAATTCCAGACGTTCAGTTTCACTTAGTGCTTGTGTCTGGTATTTTTTGATTTCGCAGCAGTGGTTGGTCTCATGTTGTATGAGAATTGCTTTGATTTTCCCATGTCCTCCAGCAAATTGACACACTGTAGGTTGTTCACTGTAAAAGAGCGAAACGGTTTTGATGAGTAACTCCAGTGAGTAAAAAGAAGCTGTCTCTGTCCTGGATTCTAGATTTCATCAACACTGACTCCCAGGAAAAGAAGATGCTTTTTTTCCTGACACCTCACTGCTGCTGATGTGTGGAGTTGGGTTTCTGTGGCACCCGGCACAGCTCCCCCAGAACGCTCCTGCCTGTGTTTAAGGCAGACTGTAATAACAGAGCTTGACTTGAGATTTACCCTCCGCAATGAACAACAGTTGCCAGGCTGACGGTTCAGTCACTAAATCAATGCTCTTGGCAGAGTTTGCTGAAATGCAGCAAGAGATTTTGTTGAGTGATATTTAACAACAGTAGGTACTGGGTCATGTCTAGAAGATAAGGGAAACTAGTTCAGGGCTAAAGCAAGTACTCTGAATTACTAGAAAGCAAAAATGAACATCAGCTGCCTGCTCTCTTCAGTTTTGAGTGTGGCTGAATGTCTGGACTCACTCATGGTACCACAAATAACAGTGAATAAGTAAAATGTGTTTCCCCAGTTTTGCAGAGATTAGATGCGAACATTTCAGTGCTTTATCGCATTCTAGGCCAGTCATCCCAAGTGCCAATACACAAACACACTTTAATGTCTACAGTGAAACAAAAAAACAGGCTTATCTGTGTGGGCTGTTGCAGAGAGCCTCTAAAAATGGCATTTACTGAATTGACTAAAAAGCATCTATTTAATAAATACATATTAAAAAAGGAACCCGCTTGCTTTCAGGTTCCAAAATGTTTTAATTGTAACAACCATACAGGCACTAATTTACCAGGATATTTTGAAGCACCCACCTGCTGTCTGTATATCCCCTTGCATACTCCTTTTTTGCCTGTTACCCTCTGCCCCCCCTTTCTTATTTGTACCTCTTCTTTCAATACCTTCCGTGTGTCCCCACTCCAAAGTGTTTGATCCACTTATGCCAGAAAGTTAACTGATTTTTGGTGTCAGTCCCTGTTACAGATTTGTCACTGCAGGCTTTTTCTGCTACCTAGATGAACATTAAAACTAGGGCTGACAGTCAGTCTTCACCTTCCCAGATGTACCTCCTGCAAGGGGAGAATCAAACCGAGCAGCATCCTGACCTACTGCAGGCACCTACGTCAGAAAGCGAGTATCTGGCATTAGCCACTGACAGCTCTGAACTTTTCCAACAAATGTAACGTTGTCATGCACAAAGGCAGGCAGATGAAAAACATGTTATTGTCTTTAAGTAAGGGCTAAAGTTCCCTGAGCTTCTATTAGGTGAATAAAAGTAGGTAGTGTTCTAAAGAACTGGGCAGCGTTCCTATCGCTATCCTATTCGTCACCATGTTATGAAAGCAAAGGACACTCAAGCCTCACAAGAAAGCCTTTTTATTTCAGAAGACAGGGAGGTCTGTTGTCCTGAAGTTAAACGAAAAGAAGCATTATTTGCTAAAGCTCTTCTAAAATTTAGATTAGTGTCTGCATGAAGCGGTAGCAAATGGACACCTGGCTGGTCAGACCTCTTTAAAACAGTCTTCAACCCGTGCAAGGAAAAACCCTCTGTTAGTGAGGCAGAAACTCACCTACAGTGCTAACACACTCAAGGGTAGGTCTTCCGTTACGTTTTCTTTTGCCTTCAAAGATTTGTTAAAGTAGCTGAAAAATGTCTTTTCCTTCCCTTTGCAAATTACTTGATCTGCTGTCTCCATGAAGCATTTGTTTGCTTTGTTGCCACCTCTCTGTGGCCTGCCTCTGAACTACATGTGATGCAACAGTGATGACCCAGTATCTGAGGCACTAAATCCCCGGGTGGTGAAGGGCTCACGTTACCCTCCCCCCCATCCCCAAGTACCTGCGTAACACACTTGAAAAAGTCTTAAGGATAGCTTGTAGTAAAGGTGTCGCAGGAGAAATGGCCATGTACTCTAAGTTCCTTTTTAAGCTATCAATCATCTGTCAAATAATGGCACACACTGATAAGTTCCAGCCTTTAATGACTTTGATGATACTGCTTTTGCAGCCTTCCTCCTTTGATGCTGTTTTGCACTGTGTGGTGCAGCCCCATCTATCTGCCTGCAGGGCTCCACAGCCCTGGTCTTGCCAACCCTGCCGCCCCAATGGCAGCTCCATGCATAACATTTCAGTGCCAAACAGAACTAAAGTTTTCCCAGGTTAAAACCTGGTAATGGCTACATGGCTTCTGAGTCGCAAATAAATGCATGATTTCATTAGAACCTTAAAACTTACTGAAAGCAAAATTCTAGGAAACAACTGAGGCTTTGTGCACAGCTCAGGAACCCCATTATGCCATTGGAGAAGAAAGGGCAGAGATCAGATGAGTAACTCTGGATTTTCAAGTTTTTGTCTATGCACTAAACCACCTATTTCTAGGAAACAGGCGTGTGAATTATTGTCACATAGGAATCTGCTCTCTTCTGTAGGCCCAGTCAATATTTGTAAAGTGGAAGGTGAATGTTAACCTGGCTTATCACTGTTCAAGTCCATTATATTAAGCTCTTTCATAGTAACAGCCCAATGAAAATAGACTTTTCGTATCAATGACTCAACACAAGGATAAAAGCGCAGCGCTCCGTTAAGTCCCAAAGCAGTGAGAGGAGGAGTGCGCTATCACAGAAGTTTGGTAGCAACTATGTGTTTTGATAGCAGATCCCAGGTCTGGAGCAGATTGGTTTCATTTTAGAAAAGAAAAAAAACCCTGAAATCTCATACATACATAAACAGTAAAGTATTTTTAAAAGATCTGTGTCCCACCTGAGACCAGATGCACATCAGAAAGTTTCAGCTTGGAAGGAGGTCTTGTTGGCTGATGTACTTTGCCTTCCTGAGAACGTCCTTTAACAAACGACATGAACAGTTCAGTGTTTATTCACATAAGGATGTGGTTTTTACATAGCTGTAGACTAAACCATTATTTTATATACTTTATGATAAGGAAACTAATGAGGCGTTCTATATGACAAAATCATGACACAACACAAGTGAACTTTAAAGTTAAAATACATCTTGGGGTTGCTATAAAAAATGAAAATAAAATTATTAGCTTGCTTGCTTTATTTATTTTATCTTTTTTGGCTAGCTAAACTATGGAGCCATGATGGATGTGACTTATTACCTACAGTTAGCTGTAGGTATCTATCTTAACCTGTAGGTATCCATCTAACTCTAGATACCTACAGTTAGCATGTCCTTACTCCACCAGTGACCCACGCTGTGAAGGAACTCAAGGTTTAAAAGCAATTCTTTTCTTCTGCCCTTGCTTCAAGCTGCGTTCCTCTGCAGTGTGTGCATTTGGGCACAGTGCAGAGCAGGGCACTGTTATCAGAAAAAATGGTCTTGCTCTGCCAATAAAGATGAGCTGTCCTCAAACAAGGAAGTTATTAACATGGAACAAGACCATATTCAAATGGAAATATTGAAGAAACAGTACAAGCCCCCCCCAGTTTAAAACAATGCTGAAAAATACAAAGCTGTGGTCCAGCTAGTGGCTGTGCAGCTATCCCATTTAACTGCTCTGTTCTCCTCCCACTGCGAGGGCTGTGAACAGCTCTGGCAACAGAATTATCTGGTTGCTCAAGACCTGTGCTGGAATAATGGTGATCAAACAGCTTTAGCAGCAGCCATTTTAAATCACAGTATGTTAGTGTTTGTTTTTTTTTAATTTCAACCTTAAACAGAAACACAATTACCCAGAACACCTGAGAGTCAGACTAATTTTTATAAATAGTTGAAATCCCTAATGATTAGGTGAGAAGAGTATAGAACAACTCAAAACACAAGGGATGCTTTTCTTATAAAAATAAAAGCACAGAAATTTATAAACATAGTGAAGACAGAATTACCATAGATCTGCTTAAGGATGGCCTGCTTGCTGGTTTTTATGGCTGAGCCGGTTTTGTTTATAGATTTCAGAGTTTTACATGAAGGAACTGATTTCAGAGGGCTATGGTTCAGCTGTTTCTTCCAAGCAACCTGAATGAAGAAGGCAGCTGTCTCTTGTCTCCATTTGTCTTCATCTTCTTTGCACTGCCGCTTAGCACCAAGAAGCTGAAACAACTCCTGTCTTAGCTGGTAACTAGAGAGCAGAAAAGAGAAGAGCACTTGTTTTAGGTGACCTGTTTTAACTTCAGTGCTTTCCACGCACCAGTTCACATGGTGGATTACATGAGTGGCTGGGAAAACAGAACTCCCACTGATGTGCTAAGTCGTTTGAATGAGAAATGTTTGCTCAGAAGAAAAAGCAGGAGCTGGGTTCAATTCCAGATGCATCTGATATTTCACACAGCTAATAAACATCTGGCACCACAGCCATCGAAAGTTACAGCACGGCAACAGCAGCTTATCAACTGCTTTATAACATACTGAAAGTCTGGAGAAGACAAAAATCTATACATATTTATGAAATAACAGTATAATCAATAGTTTTCTCATTTTCACCATGTTCACAGCTTAATAACAACAAATTTTCTCACGTGCTTTATCGCTTTGTATTCTCAGTCAGGGCAAGAGAGGAGCCAAATCTACCTCTTACAGGTTGAACTGCTCAGGTCCTCTACAGCAAAGTGAGCTGCTGTCCAGCTGGCCCTGCAGCAGCTCCTCTCACCTTGTTCCCAGCAGTCTCTTGCTCTTTCCCCTTCCCCGCCCTGGCTCCCTGTCCCCCGGTCCACCCTTGCCACAGCTGATTTGACCTCATGTGCAGTCACAGCCCTGCTCCATGAGGCACAGGTAGATTACCTGGCCCTCTTCCCACTTGGGTGGCTAACAGCATCAGCAACAAGGAGCTGTTTGGGTTTTTTTTCTTGACTCAGATGTAAGTATTCAATCAGGTCTTGGCATTTAATGCATGCGAGTCAATTAACTGGCCTAGCAATTAACTCGCTACAAACCTGTCACAAATGAACACTGAGTAACAGTTATAATTAATATTTTACAAGCGTTTGGTAATGGGCCAAATCACACAGATCATCAAGCCCTCTGGCATTCAAAAAGGCTTCTGCTGGATGCTCTGGTAAAGGGAATGAGGAAGGAGGGAGGTGCTTTTGTTCTGTTGCTCCTGCTGGAACAAGTTCTAAATTAAACCAAAAGACAACACAAGCAGGTACAAATTGTTTAAATATATGTCATAAGCCAATGCAGTGTGTAATTCAAACCACACAGCAGCTGGATATAAAATTGAGTCCATAAGAGCACAACAGAATGCCAAAGGGGGATGATATGCTCAGTTACAGCCCCAATAATTTTAAACTCTCAGTAAGCTTAGTAAGACACCTCTGTGAAATTTGCTGGGTGAAACAAAGGTATTTAGCCTTAACTTAGTTGATCTTTGGAATTCAGGCATGTGCTGTTACACAGCTCATTGAAGTACGTGACAAATTTGGGGAGCAACTGCATCTTACCAGCAAAGGTCCAGAGTGCCTGCAAGCGGCAAAGAGCCGCACGAATTACAAGGGGAGCGTCATTGAGAGACAGGTGACACAAAAGATACGCTGTTGTTAAATGACACCTCACTTACAGCTTTTCAACGGGGTAAGAGATTGAGAGACAGTGAAGCGAGGCACAGTTACAGTGGCTTGCTAGCGTAACTTGAGCTAAGGATGGGTTCTGTGAATACCACCGGAGGAAAAACAATGGGGGCCTGTTTCATACTTGAGCAGAAAAGAATACTAAGCAATTCTCTTGGAATCTGGTAATTACTGCCAGAAGCCTTTGCTGATATGTGAAATGACCCATTCACAGGCACCCCACCTTTGCACCCAGCTGTGATTTCATGTTTGTAGGGAACTTCTGGTGGTTTTTAGCAACAAGAAAACAACTGAGGCTCTGACACTGAGAAGATGTAGGCAGTTCATCTTTAGAGCATGTGCACATTTCTTTAATTCAGCTCTCCCAGAACACATTGTCCTGATCCTAGTGAGAAAAAAGAACAGGACCGAGTCTGATGCTCTGTGAATCTGATGTGGTGCCTTAACAAAATACCCAACACTCAGTCAAAGCTACTGCACGCAAAAGAAATGTGGAATGAACGTGCAGGATGACAAGGCTGGCAAATGGTGTTCAGGTTCATTCCCACAGAACCTCCAGTCTTAAAAACCACTGCTGGTCACAGTAGGCATACAGCAATAGTATCTAAAATACAGAGCTTGAGTCCAGCAGGAGAGCAAAAACAGCATCCAACTCATTTCCACCTTCTGTCAACTCACTGTGGACCCTGGGGAATGGCACAGGCCTCAGTGTCCCCCACGAGAGTGAGCCAGACACAGGATCTGTAAGCCTCAATGAGCAGAATAAGCAATTAACCTTTGGCAAGCCACACACCTTAAAATACACTTTTGAGGACTACATGCATAAAGTTTGTGGACTCTGGGAATTTAAACATTTTCCTGAGACAGACAAGTTTAATATACTTAAGGAGACCAGTACCATTGTGTTGCAGGCTGGCAATAGCTCTCAATAAACTTCTGATAAGTAAAACATGACTAAAAGAATTTGTAGAGTGACACAAACGTACTTAATCCTAATTTAGAGAAATGCCAGAACTCAAGCATGAACTTCTACATGTTTCTAACGTAGAATTATACATTAATGATGTGTCATTCCCTTGCTGTCTACAAGTACACACGATTTACCAGTGGAAGCCTGGACCCAAAAGACAAACACAGGACTGAGCAGCCACACAGTAGGTACCTTCTTAAGAACTATAATTTAGTGTGCAGTGAATGGGAAATTAAGTATTTCAGAGACAGCATCAGAATAACTGCTGTATTAGCAGTCAGCATGTACAGCTGCCTAGTGTGAGCTAGCTGGAGACACTAACTGTGATTTCCTGACAGGCAGGTGCCACCATCTGGCTTGGGATCCACATCCTAAAACACCCACACTACCTCTTTTTTTATGACATATGTACAAACTCCACTTCAAAGGAAGAGGCAGAACTCTCTTCTTTTTAAAAATAAACATTAGTGGTGTGGTTAGTAGCATGGAAATTGGGAGGAGGAAATCAAGTCTAATTTCACAGCTCTCGTTATCTGGGTTTCAAAACGCTCGAGAAAATAAAGCTCAAGTTGAGCCTGAAGTGCAAGCAGAGCAGACAGCAGAACTGGTGGGCCGGGTGGAGGGAAGGCAGGAGGGAAGGCAGGAGGGAAGGCAGGAGGGAAGGCAGGAGGGAAGGCAGGAGGGAAGGCAGAGCTCTTTTGTGCCAGGGAGCCTCTCACTGCAGCACCGCTGTGTCCTGCAGCACAACAGCCGGGGCAACAAAGACCTTACAGTGCTGCTGCAAACGCCAGGAGCCCCACCAGAGCTCTGGCAACAGTGAGCTGTCCGTAGACATCGCAGAATGACAGTGGAAGATCCTTCTTAGTGTCCTCTAACATATGAGTTTTGTAAACAGAACAAATATAAGTAAATACCTGCACTTCTTGCTGAGATAAGACATTATCACCATTTCAGCAGGTGGATAGTTTAGAAAGATCTATCCAAAATCTTCAGATAGACAAAGCTTTAAATGGAACGGGAAGTTTCTATGCAGATAAGCCAGCTCAACACCAGGCTCACTACCCAGCTCTACACTTTGACTGAAAGCTATGGCACATGCCTGCTCCTCTTTAAGGGTTTTAGCTTGGTGCTAAGTGGAAAAAGCACAGCCTTCAGAAGCAACAGTATCACCGAGGGATAGACTCTTGTAACCTACTCCTGACTTACTTCAGCTTTTGGTATCTAAAAGGCTCTGGACACCCGAGGAGCGTTTGGGATCTAATTTAGAAAAGAAGGTCAAGGAAGACACTGACAGCCCAGAGCTGCTTGCATAGTGTTTGAAACAGCAGAGAGAGGTGCTGGCAGAAGTGGTGGATCCCTGGGAGAACAAGTGGCTGCTTTGCAGCTCAGTATGGGTATGAGGACTATGGCACAGAATCACAGAACCATTGAATGGTTTGGGTTGGAAGGGACCTTCAGTGGCCATCTAGTCCAACCCCCCTGCAGTGAGCAGGGACACCTTTCCCTAGATCAGGTTGCTCAGAGCCCTGTCCAACCTGACCTTGAGTATTTCCAGGGCTGGGGCTTCTACCACCTGCCTGGGCAACCTGGGCCAGTGTCTCACCACCCTCGTTGCAAAAACCTTCCTCTTTATGTCCAATCTAACTATCCTCTTTCAGTTTAAAATTGTTCCCCCTTGTCCTGTCTCTACAGGCCTTGGTAAAAAGTCTTTCTCCATTTTTCTTACAAGTCCCCTTTATATATTGAAAGGCTGCAATAAGGTCTCCCTGGAGACTTCCCTTCTCTAGCCTGAACAGCCCCAACTCTTCAGCCCATCTTCATAGCAGAGGTGTTCAGCCCTCTGACCATTTCTATGGCCCTCCTCTGGACCTGATCAGTACCTGGTTGTACTGGGGACCCCAGACCTGGATGCATAAATAGCAAACACAGACAGTGACAGCACAGAAGCAGATGATACTGTACAAAAGAGTCAGAATTTTCACCAAAGAAACCAGCTCCAAAATGAATGTTAAAAACATCATGGTCCAAACCTTTAACTTTTCACTGGAATAGGAATGTACTCATAAAAGCCAATGTAACTTTTATACTCCAACAACAGTGAAGAGATAACCTGGAATATTACTGGGCCACAAATTCAACCTCATGCTTGCTGATCAATAAAAGAGCTGGAGCAAACAGAAGTATTTGCAGAGCCAACACAAATGTTTAACTGGCCACATTTCAGTTTAGGAACAAATGGGCTGCCAGCTTGGACCGTGGTGTCCCTTCCCAGCAATGGGCAGCATCAGCTCTTTCTGAGAAAGACAAGACTTCTTTGGACTTCTTAAGTGAAGTGTAGAAAGCAATGGGAGAACGCAGCAGTTCTGAGAACTTGACAAACGAGCGGCTCGTCCCAGCTCCCTGGTGCCCCATCCCATAGGGAACACAGGTCACGCTCCACCTTGCAGAGCAAGACACGGGATTTTTTACGCCTCGAAGCACCATTGAAAGAAGGCAGCACAACCCCATGCCTCTTTTTTAGCTTTTCAGAGCTATGTGGTACTTGGTGAACAGATCGTGGTGACTGGAGCATGTCCCACGAAGGGCAATGAAGCTGGTGAAGGGTCTGGAGAACAAGTCTTACAATGAGCAGCTGAGGGAACTGGGGCTGTTTAGCCCGGAGAAAAGAAGGCTCAGGGGAGAGCTTATTATGCTCTACAACTCCCTGAAAGGAGGTTGTAGCAAGATGGGGGTTGGTCTGTTCTGCCAAGTAACAAGCGACAGGACAAGAAGAAATGGCCTCAAGTTGTGCCAGGGGAGGTTTAGGTTGGATGTTAGGAAAAATTTCTTCACTGAAAGAGTTGTCAAGCCCCAGAACAGGCTGCCCAGGGCAGTGGTGCAGTCAGCATCCCTGGAGGGATTTCAGAGCCATGTAGATGTGGCACTTAGGGACACGATTTAGCAGTGACCTGGCAGTGCTGGGTTAACGGCTGGACTTGATGATCTTAAAGATCTCTTCCAGCCAAAACAATTCTATGATTCCACGATTCTATCTCTTCCTGTCAAAACAGCAGTCTTGTACAATAAGTATTCAGAAATGTTCTCTCCTAGCTTTTGTTCCTGGCCTTGCTTGATGTAGCCCAGAGGAGGTTACTGGAGGGGCTGAGCAGCCCAGGCTGGCTGCCTCCTGTGGCTGCCTGTGGTGACAAAGAGCAGACCCTGGTGCTCCAGCTGCTGAGTGCTCCCCTCTGCTCCACATTGTGGCAGAGCAAGTTGGATGCAGATGCCTCCCTGCACTGGGAAGACAGCTAGTACTTAGCTCCTGGCGCAGCAGGGGATAGAAACAGCCCCTCTGAATTTTCAGCATTTATTCTGCCTGCAGTGGGTCACTAAGATCTGATTCTGCTGTCACAGGAAACTTGCAGGTTTCCCAAGGACTAGTACAAAGGACATTACTACCCTCTCTATGCCCCCAGACATCCACCAGCTGCTTCTTTTCATACAGTTTGGTTGGAGGAACAATTTTTGCATCATTACTGGCATGTGAGAGTTGAGGTCTACAAAGGAGCTTCCTTGTTATTTTTTTTTTAATTGAATACTAAGAAATACTAAAACATATATGGAACTGTTAAACTAGTGAAAGACCTGGAAAGATCAGGTTTTAGTAAAAGTCATCAGTTTATTGTTCTTTGCATCCACATAAAAACTGAAGAAAATGTCAAGGAAAAAATAGGAAATAAGAATTATGAACATATTATGCACTTCACCTACAGCTGCCAATTCTCTTCCTCTCCTCTTCCTGTCAATTCTGATAATAAGTGAAATATTTAGGAGCACGCACATCAAGAATGACTGTTTCTGAGGGTGAAACTCATGCATTCATGAAAGCAGGACAATGCTGGGAAAAGCAAACCCTGGGACATCTCACTCCCTCCTGCCTGTCTCTTCTGTACACCAGTTGTTAGTGCTCAGTCAAGTTCATCAGGTTAGCTTCATGTTTTGGCAATAAACTCTAGCCCAGCTTCCAAATCTCTTCTGGTTTGGTTATCCCATTACAAGTCAGGTCAGAAAACCACTGCAGGTGTGTCAGTAAATGGTGGTGAAGGATGTGGTTGGAAACCCCTTTTCAGGAAAACCCCATACCCCTACATATGCAAGTTTGCTAATGAACACGACAGCTGGGAACGCTCAGCTCAGGCAAACCTTGATGGACACTCTCTGAAGAAATATCAGTGCTTCAGAGAGAAGTTTAATAACAGTCATCACTTACCTTGTCCTTTTTACGGTCTTACTAATGTAATTCTATGCAAGTGGAACCCACTTCCCCTTGTTTAGTGAAAGATCATTACATATCTGATTTTGCACTGATAATGCTGTAAGCAAAAGGATCAAATAAAGTGCATTGCCACCAAGACTAATTTAATTTACATCTACTTGTATCTCACTCTTCTCTAGCTACTGAAACAGTAGCCTTACCTTCTCCACGTCCTCTGTATGACTGTAGCAGCATAGTTCTTCTTCCGAAACAGCTCTTTCCTTTTTCTTTCTTTTTCTATTATTTGCATTCGAATCTCCAAAGGGATTAGTTCAATATTTGTACTTGGCCATGTGACAGCACATAACTGATCATCTGCATTCCTGGATCCAATTACATCTGTTTTTTCCAAGTTCAAACTGTCATCAGGAGCCGAACACGCTGCTGGGTTTCTTGGCACAGTTCTGGTAGGTTCTGCCTCAGCAGACAATAAAGGGGAGACTTTTTTTGCTAATTCGTTACTTCCTGCTTTGCTGGTTTGTTCTACAGCACGCACGCTGTCACTTCTGGAGTTTACAAATGCTGTTTTGGCACTTCCTGGTCTGCTAGAGCCAGCTGGTGAACATCGCTCGTCGTTCACCTCTTTGCTTCTGGACTTCTGCTGATGCCGTTTGCCTTTGGAAGAAGCTTCACACGGAGGCCTTGAGTTTCTGGCAATTCCACCAGTACAGCTGAGGCTGCAGAAGAACACAGCCGTTCCTTCACAGTGGTCCCTGTTGCCAGATGAAGGCTGACCTTGATCTCTTAACTTCTCCCCAACAGTAGCTGTCCCACGAGCAGAAGAAGGATGCCTTCTGCTCCTCTGAGCACAAGTCCCCGTTGCCTCCACAGTGTGCTCCTTGTCTTTGTCGCCAGCCAGCTCCGCAGCAGCTGCAACCTGACGTTTCACTTCCACCTTTGTCCCCTCTTTTGCTTTGCCACAATGGAAATGGACAGAACTTGATTTGCTTTTGATGTGTTTCCTTAATGAATCTTTAGACAGAGAGATGGAAAGCAACATTCAGTCTCTGATCCAGCAAAAAAAAGTTTATGCCTCTAAATTTTTTGCTCAGTTACCTTTGAGGCACATAAAATAAAAAGAATGATGTGTGAAGCGAGCCCTCATTGTGACAAATGTATAAGCAGGAAGAATTGGAAGAGGACACGACTGCCTGTAATAGTACAGCCCAAAACATCTCCATTTTTCTTTCTCACATTACGTTTGAGTTAGATGCCTAAAAAAAGTCACAGGGAGAAACTATTTCTTCACCTGCCTGAAAATACTGGCCGTCTTCAAAGAAGCAAGC